>NC_142525.1:29113216-29160716 GCF_964205215.1 Stylophora pistillata
TCCATCTGATACTGCGCATGCGGAGTATTCAGCATCTGTTAGGGTAAGCGCTCCACTTGTAAGCAAAATAGAGGCGCAATCCCATGAGACCCCAGAAGAGGCCGAGGTACAACGACTGGTATACGTCACCGGGAAAGAAAAGGATGATAGACTAAAAGAAAAGCTTGAGGAGGTGAAGGCCTTATTAACAGACGAGACACAGAGAGCCGTAGACCTGGCCTGCGAAAAAGGCGCATCCAACTGGCTTACAGTTATTCCTCTCAAAGACATGGATTTTGATCTCAACAAGCGGGAATTTCGGGACGCTGTGAGGCTTTGATATGATTGGCCAATACCCGATAATCCATCAGTATGCGTTTGTGGGAGGTTGTTTACAGTGGATCACGCGATGATCTGCCAGCGTGGAGGCTTAGTCATTCAGCGTCACAATGAAATACGCGATCTTCAGGCCGAGCTGCTCGACATGGTTTGTCACGATGAGCAGGTGGAACCGGCTTTACATCCTATTGCAGGCGAAGAATTTCCCAGAGGGACTAATCAAGCCCCAGACGCACGCCTCGACGTCCACTGTAGGGGTTTCTGGGAGCGACACAGGGCTGCTTTTTTCGAAATAAGGGTGTGTCATCCCAATGCAGACTCATACAGAGATCTTAGCCCAAAGCAGATTTACAGGATTCATGAAAATGAAAAGAGGCGAAAATATAACTCCCGTGTAACAGAAGTAGAGCAAGGCACTTTCACCACACTGGTATTTACAACGACGGGGGGGATGGCTGACGAATGCCTGAGGTACCACTCAAGATTAGCCGAGCTATTATCTGCAAAAAAGCAAGAGAGCTACGCCACAACAGTTTCATGGGTCAGAGCGAAAGTGTCCTTTGCAATTTTGCGGACCGCGCTCCTATGTCTAAAGGGATCTAGAACCCCGAGAAGGAGGAACTTAGACATTAAAGAAAGGGATCTGGAAGTAGAGGCGGGTCGAGCAAGACTTCCTTAAACTCATCTGTTGTAGATTATTTTTATTATTTTTATAGTAAATTTTTCTTATTATTCTTTTGCGTTGAACTTTTAAAGACTTTGCATTTCCTTTGTCAAGAGACTTAAAGTAAGATATAGACTACCTAAACAGCACATTATGATTTTATTATTCATAGCCATATAATTATGTAGTTTGGGTTAGGGATATTTTTCCTTAAAAGGAGAATTGTAACTTACAGGATTTTTTTATTTTTTTATACACTTTCAATGCAAAGATGGTGTAGTATTAAATATCTAAAATCATTGTTTATGAAAGTATAGGAAAATGTATACTCTTATAGGGATAGCGTGAATCATTTTCAGGTTACTTCAGTTTGAGAGAAACCCTAATTTTCCCTCTGACAATGTGTATTATGCAAATTTCAATTAAAAAAACAAATAAATAAAAAATAAAGTCTTTATTCCATCATAAGATAAAACTACATATCTTATGTTACAATGAATTCGGAAAAACTACAACAGAAATCTACATACATATTATGAATTAAAAAGTATGTCATTAAAATAAATGGAGCTTAAATATCAACCTATTTACAAAGGTGTTCATCAAGCGCTGTGTATTAATTTTCAGGTGTGCGCAGCCTTTTTTCCTAAGATTATGTACATATGTCTTTTGGACAGGAATGATGTCTTTCAGGGGGTGGCAATCCGTTGATTTTAGTTTCTTCAAAATGTTTCGGTCTTGTTTATTTAAAAGGTTCTTGATAAAAACTGGAAATCAGATAAAACGGCGTTTATGACATCGGTCTAAAAAACTTTGTACAACTGTAAGATCGGACTCAGATGCCCCATAGACTGGAAGTGCATAGCTAAAATTAGGCAAAACAATGGATATAAAAAGATGATCAATCTCTGCCTGAGAGTAATGTTCCTTTCTCAATGTTCGTAGGACGTGTAAACACTTGTTTGCTTTGACAAGCTTAGTTCTTACATGCTCATCAAATTTTCCGTCACTCTGTAAAGTTACTCCTAGTAAAACGAAGCTATTACATTGGGGAATATTATTAATTGGAGAGTAGAGTACATTATGATTTTTCTTTCTAACAACCAGCTCTTTACATTTGCAAGGGTTGCAGACCATTCTATTGTCTTTACACCATGTTAAGAACTGTCCTACTAAGTCGGCAGACGAGTCACTATTCCTAGTGATAGGCGAAAGAATAGTGGAATCATCGGCATATTCAAAAAGCACAGGGCAACCATTACAAAAAAATCTCCAAATCATTAAAAAATATATTTAAAAGATACGGTCCGCTTAATTAGACATTTCAACTGAAATTAAAAACAACGTTACAGCTCCAGATGCAAAGATCAAGTACACGTAAGAACTGCTTGAGGAAAAGTTCCATAAATATAAAACAAGCACCCCATACAAAGACCATTTTCCTTGTAAAAAGTCGATTTGATAATAATAGTAATAATTTAATATTTATATTGCGCATATTAACATGTGGATATGATCAAATGCGCATCACAATACTTTTCGGGGGACTTTGGCCAGACTGCATCAGCAGTTTACAAACAATCGAAGGAAACTTATTTAACGATGCCCCCTCCCCCAATTCCCAGTAAACAGGCCAGACCACATCACAGTAATCTCGTGAGTGGGTTCTTTAACGTCCCCTGCCTAACCATGTTAACTAATTACTAGATCCAGAAGACGGGACCTACGGTTTATTCGTCCTTATCCGAGAAGACTAGAATGTCTATCCATTTCTTGATATTATAGAAAGGTAGCGCATTCTCCTAAGTTATTTTAAGACCTTGAGTGTTGGTCCGGCCGGGGCTCGAACCATCGACCTCGACCTCCCGCACAACAGTCCAGCGCTCTAACCAATTGAGCTGACCGGGAGGCGGTCTTCAAATTAAAGTATATTGTTTAATCAAATAAACGATAAAAACGTTAGCGGAGAGTTTAATAAACATGTTCATAGATTCGGTTACCATTATTACCTAGTTGAATGTAGTTGTAAAAACGCAAGTGGCAAGTATAAGGTAAGACGCATGAAAGAATATTGTATTTTGATGAAGGAGCTCTACAACATTATAGAGCATTAATTCATTGTTTTTGAAAGTCATCTAGCCTTAAGCGATACAATTGTTTACATCAACAAAGACGATAGATGCCGCGGCTGGATCTTAGGTTAGTCGAATACGTCAGTTCGCACCAATCAAAGTTATTTTAAAATAATAGTCAAGTCAAATTACATTTTTGCGCGGTTGAGTGAACAGTGATCCTAAAAAAGGTGAGTAACTGATGGTTATCCAAGGCACCCTGAGTTTGCCCACTTCCTTGCCTCAAGCGTTTCTCTAGAATGTGGATTGATATTCAATATACATTAAGCATAGAACTGGCTGCGCGTGACCATGACTTTTAATTTATGTTTAAATTTTGATGATGTCTCTCACTCGTTCGTTATCCTTCACCGCTGGAGTATTTTTTCGCCTGTAGCTCGCTCTGTAAGTTACAGAACGCTTATCGAGACACGTCTTATGAAAAATGAGAAATAGGGCCACGTCGACAACGGTGAATAACGTCTGCGCATGTCACTTTCTCGCTCGTAACTTCGTGGCAATAGAATAGATCAAATAATGGAGCGACAATTTTAATTTGGACAATTTAGAGCGTTGACTTCTATCAAATCAAATAACTAACAAGGACACCTGAATATAAGCAAACTAACTGTACTTGAAGCACAACCTGCTTTTTCTGGTTGAATTTCGGCAAATGTTCAAGAAAAAAATAATGATGTTAAACCATATTTTGCGCCCCTGTGAAACGAAAGTTCGTAGCTTCTCTTCTCTTCTTAGATCTTAACTACATCGTATTTTAGTTTTCTACAAAATTTCATCTTTCCATTTTACTTTACAATGGTTTCAGAGTTGGTTATTTTTCATTAAGTGGGAAAAGTATGCCTGTGGTGAGGTCGTGTATGGAAATCATCGTTTAGCCGACAAGGGGAGTGAAACTGTTCTTTTTCTTTACTCGATATTCTGTATTAGCTAAAAAGTATGTAATATCTCTACAGCAGATACATCATCATCTTAATACTAAGCTATAGAAATCCGTCAGCACACAGATGCATACATGTAATTATAAAAACGCAATCATAAAAGTCATTTCCACCCATGTCCGTTCATACCACTTTCAGTTTAGAATCAGTTGAATATCGTTATCCATTTTGGAGGAACACTTGAGGCTAAAAAGCAAGAAACACAGGTTTCCTTGCGATAATATTAGGATCTCTGTCCTCTCAACTGAACAGAAAGTGCAATTTTACATGACCATCATGTTAAAATAAACTTGATTGGTACGTTATCTGGTGTATACGACACGGAACAAGGTCCAACCAAAGCTGAACAATCATCTTTGCCAAAGTAAACAGTTGTGTTGCCAGAGGTTAGACGAATTTAAAAAAGTTCATTCATACGCCTATGGGTATTACATTTGTTCCTTTGATATAGATATAGATGGGATACCAGAAGTCTCCCTCGAATAAATAAAGGCTGATAGTTTCTAAAGAGACTGTTTGGGGCTGCATCGGTGGGGGTAACGAAATAATTTGGATATATCAACAAAGTTGAAATGGTAAATTGGCCACCGTAACGATTACAAAAGCTGACGTTTCGAGCGTTAGCCCTTTGTCGGAGTGAATAGAGGAATTGTGGGTTGTGTGTGCTTTTAAAGGCAGAAAATGGAGCTACGTTATGGGTGGGAACATGGCAACGAGAAAAACACAAATAAATTAGTGGAATGAAAGGCGTTCGTTGATACCTGTGGGATTTAGACTGCCGGTTTGAAAGATGAGCTTTCAAACCGGCAGTCTAAATCCCACAGTGACTATGGTATAAACAAGTTTGATTCTTATGCCTGGCCTCAAGCACTTTTCAAAAATAATTGTTTTGCATTTGAAATTACTAGACTTTTAACTTACGTCATTTGACCACTGGCAAAACAACTGTTTGCAGCGACAGTAAGTGTTTCTATTAGTTACATCTTAGACTTGACTTTTTGAAATCATGTGTTAATAACAGCATTAAAAACTTTTCTAAATATACTAGATTCTTCCTTTTTATCATGGTCAACGATATCCTGATACAAAAATCAAGATATCACCCTTTCTGGTCACTGAGGTGTGATCGTGACTAGGGTATAAACAAGTTAGCTTCTTATGCCTCGCCTCGAGCACTTTTCAAATATGATAACTTTGTTTTGCATTTGAAATCACATAAAAAGCTGAAAACATCCTTGCCTGACCATAAGTTACTCTTTCTCGTCTAAGCTGCTTGGAAAGTTTGAGAGGCTTGCAGAACCGTGTGACAAGGCGTGCAAAGTAAGTAGCTTCCTTCATTCCATGTGGTTGTTCTTCCAAACTTGATAAACTTTTTTTTTCAAACAGCGAAAGTTAGATAAAAATGAAGATATCCACAGTTTTGGTGCTTTGTATCGTGGCCATGTATATCCAGAGCTGAACTCTTGATTACAAATTAAGGCGTAAAGTTACTTCAATAGCAAATTTTATTGGCTAAAACCACCCTCCCCAGTACTACTAGCTGTTGTTGAAATCGGTCCGCTTATCAAGACACGCCTCAATTAATAACACAAGAGTATCTTACTTTTATAATTTGACAATTTTTAAAAGCCCGTGAAATTTCTGAGTTTTCAGCTTGATCATCTGACTGCCCTGTTTTAAACGACATTTGTTAGTTCAGTGGTACTTTGCTTCCCCGTTGTTCTCTTGGAGTAGTTTAAAAAAACAAAACCAGCTGTCAGTCTTTGGACATAGAAGTGTAGAAGACAAGTGGCGTTGGCGAATGCCAACTTGCGCCGTGAATGACTAACTTTTTCCAGTATTTACGTATTACATTGCTTATCAAGATGATTCTGATCTAAGGACTGGTCTTTTAATTTTGGAAATGAGAAGCCATGGCTACATAACGTCCGCGCATATCATAATCTCAAATGTGTATCCATATCAACAAGATAGATTAAACGATGTGGCGACATTTGTGAAATATCAGAATTTTTATATTTTCTTTCCTCTGATTTAAACAACTTGTTAGCAAATTAAAGCTTACTACCCTCCCTACGGAACACCCACCGCACACAGTAATTTCGCTCGTTTTGGTTTTTTTTTTTTTTCAAACAGCGAAAGTTAGATAAAAATGAAGATATCCACAGTTTTGGTGCTTTGTATCGTGGCCATGTGCGTCATGGACTTCTTTGTAACAGGTAAAAGAACTTCTCATCTCATTAGTTCCCAGAAGTGAATGACTTCTAAATTTTTTCTACAATATTAATACATTTTCTAGCAAGAAGATAATGAAAATAGACAGAGTTACCTGGTGAAGGATGCTATTTTTCAAAAACGCTAAATTCCCATAAGTGAGTGAAAAGGAAATATGTGAAGGGAGAGATAATTAAAAAGCAAACGTTCTGAGTAGAAATTTAAGATTGGAAATCTGGTGGTCTTAAAACAAAGTTAGCAAATTCATCTGCAGGTCTTAGATTATTCTATTGCTAAAGTTTGTTTATTCTAATCTGCCTCTTTTCAGCTGACAAAATTGAGGCTAGGCGAGAAGAGTCAGGACTCCGACGATTGAAAGGTTGCTGGATCAGATCAATTGTTTTCGCTACTCGTTTTAAAATTATTTAAGCATTTCCATCTCAAGGCACTTAGAAAGGGTCAGGTTTAACCTGTGAAATCAAGAAAAATAAGCAAAAATTAAAATCAAAATTTCAATTAATAAACAACTACATGATTAATGAAATAATTTGGATATATCAACAAAGTTGAAGTGGTAAATTGGCAACCGTAACGATTACAAAAGCTGACGTTTCGAGCGTTAGCCCTTCTTTGGAGCGAATAGAGGAATTGTGGGTTGTGTGTGCTTTTAAAGGCAGAGAATGAAGCTACGTTATGACTTAATGACTCGAATAAAGATGTCTGTTTAAACAATGGATCAATTTTTCTCTTTTATTTTTTTGATGTGTATTAGACCTTTAAGTTTTTCAAACCGAAAGAAGGGGAACGGAAAAAGGCTCATTATCAACCCACTTATAATCTGGCAGAACTTGTTGACTAATGTAATCTATAGCTTGAATAAAGATGTCTGTTAAGACAATATATCATTTTTTGTTCCACAGTACCTCATGCCTTAAGTTTTTTTTCAATTTATGTTCACGCAAGTGTTCGATCGTTGCGAAACAAAGCTTACTAAATCATAATTTGGTTGTTTTCAGGTGAAGAAATGCCGGCCGAAAGAAGAGGTGCACAAGGTTTATTATCGACCCATTTGTTCACTTGCATAGCTTGTTGACCAATATAATCTATAACTTGGATAAATTGGTCTGTTTAGAAAATAGATAATTTTCTTTCATTGTTCCTCAGGCCTCTACGTTTTTCTATCAACCCTTGTCCACAAGTATTTGAAAATTGCGAAAGCAAGCTCACTAAATTATTATTTTGTGTTTTTTTCTTTAAGGCGAAAAAATGGGGGCTGAAGGTTCATTGTTGGTCCACTTGTATACCTATATAGCCGGCCTACCAAAATTAATACGTAAAATAAAATGGTTTGCTAACCCAATAGATCGTTTTTTCCATTGTTCCTTAGGCTTTCAAGTTTTGCTACCAAATTTTCTCCAGATATCTTTGATCATGGCGGAAGTAGACTTACTAAATCGTTATTTGAATATCTTTAGGTGAAGGAATGCCGGCCGAAAGAAGGGGAGAAAAAGGTTTGTGGTCGACCCCATGTTCACTTGCAGATCCGTTGACCAGTGATTAATGACTTGAATAAAGGGGTCTTTTAAGACAGAGGATAGAAAATATTTTCGTTGCCACGACTCATGCTATTAAGTTCTGTTACCAGAATTCGTTCACAAGTCTTTGATCATTCTGAAACTAAGCTGGTTAATTTACCATATGATTGTTTTCGGGCAAAGGAATGCCAGTCGAAAGTAGGGGAGAAAAAGGTTCATTATCAACCCATTTGTTCACTTGCATAGTTTGTTGACTAAGAATTTATAACTTGAATAAATAATTTGATTGTTTTCAGCTCAAGGACCTTGTTGATCCCCATGTTTACTTGTAGACCCATTTATCAATACTTAATGACTTGAATAAAACAGGTCTGTTTAGACAATAGATAATTTTGTTCGTCCTTTCTTCCACATGCCTTTAAGTTTTGTTAGCAGCATTTGTTCATAAGTCTGATCATTTCGAAATTAAGCTTACAAAATTATTATTTGATTGTTTCCAGCTCAAGGACTAAGGGCCATAAGAAGGGGAGAAAAAGGTTCGTTGTCGATTCCCATGTTCACTTGCAGACCCGTTGACCAATAATCAATTAGTTTGATAAAGAGTTCTGTTTAGACTATGAATAATTGTTTTCATCACAGAGCCTAGTGCTGGTAAGTTTTGCTTTCAGAAAGTGTTCAATCGTTACGAAACAAAGCTTACTAAATCATAATTTGGTTGTTTTCAGGTGAAGAAATGCCGGCCGAAAGAAGAGGTACACAAGGTTTATTATCGATCTATTTGTTCACTTGCATAGCTTGTTGACCAATATAATCTATAACTTGGATAAATTGGTCTGTTTAGAAAATAGATAATTTTCTTTCACTGTTCCTCAGGCCTCTACGTTTTGCTATCAACCTTTTTCCACAAGTATTTGAAAATTGCGAAAGCAAGCTCACTAAATTATTATTTTGTGTTTTTTTCTTTAAGGCGAAAAAATGGGGGCCGAAGGTTCATTGTTGGTCCACTTGTATACCTATATAGCCGGCCTACCAAAATTAATACGTAAAATAAAATGGTTTGCTAACCCAATAGATCGTTTTTTCCATTGTTCCTTAGGCTTTCAAGTTTTGCTACCAAATTTTCTCCAGATATCTTTGATCATGGCGGAAGTAGACTTACTAAATCGTTATTTGAATATCTTTAGGTGAAGGAATGCCGGCCGAAAGAAGGGGAGAAAAAGGTTTGTGGTCGACCCCATGTTCACTTGCAGATCCGTTGACCAGTGATTAATGACTTGAATAAAGGGGTCTTTTAAGACAGAGGATAGAAAATATTTTCGTTGCCATGACTCATGCTATTAAGTTTTGTTAGCAGAATTCGTTCACAAGTCTTTGATCATTCTGAAACTAAGCTGGTTAATTTACCATATGATTGTTTTCGGGCAAAGGAATGCCAGTCGAAAGTAGGGGAGAAAAAGGTTCATTATCAACCCATTTGTTCACTTGCATAGTTTGTTGACTAAGAATTTATAACTTGAATAAATAATTTGATTGTTTTCAGCTCAAGGACCTTGTTGATCCCCATGTTTACTTGTAGACCCATTTATCAATACTTAATGACTTGAATAAAACAGGTCTGTTTAGACAATAGATAATTTTGTTCGTCCTTTCTTCCATATGCCTTTGAGTTTTGTTAGCAGCATTTGTTCATAAGTCTGATCATTTCGAAATTAAGCTTACAAAATTATTATTTGATTGTTTCCAGCTCAAGGACTAAGGGCCATAAGAAGGGGAGAGAAAGGTTCGTTGTCGATTCCCATGTTCACTTGCAGACCCGTTGACCAATAATCAATTAGTTTGATAAAGAGTTCTGTTTAGACTATGAATAATTGTTTTCATCACCGAGCCTAGCGCTGGTAAGTTTTGCTTTCAGAAAGTGTTCGATCGTTACGAAACAAAGCTTACTAAATCATAATTTGGTTGTTTTCAGGTGAAGAAATGCCGGCCGAAAGAAGAGGTGCACAAGGTTTATTATCGACCCATTTGTTCACTTGCATAGCTTGTTGACCAATATAATCTATAACTTGGATAAATTGGTCTGTTTAGAAAATAGATAATTTTCTTTCACTGTTCCTCAGGCCTCTACGTTTTGCTATCAACCTTTTTCCACAAGTATTTGAAAATTGCGAAAGCAAGCTCACTAAATTATTATTTTGTGTTTTTTTCTTTAAGGTGAAAAAATGGGGGCCGAAGGTTCATTGTTGGTCCACTTGTATACCTATATAGCCGGCCTACCAAAATTAATACGTAAAATAAAATGGTTTGCTAACCCAATAGATCGTTTTTTCCATTGTTCCTTAGGCTTTCAAGTTTTGCTACCAAATTTTCTCCAGATATCTTTGATCATGGCGGAAGTAGACTTACTAAATCGTTATTTGAATGTCTTTAGGTGAAGGAATGCCGGCCGAAAGAAGGGGAGAAAAAGGTTTGTGGTCGACCCCATGTTCACTTGCAGATCCGTTGACCAGTGATTAATGACTTGAATAAAGGGGTCTTTTAAGACAGAGGATAGAAAATATTTTCGTTGCCACGACTCATGCTATTAAGTTTTGTTACCAGAATTCGTTCACAAGTCTTTGATCATTCTGAAACTAAGCTGGTTAATTTACCATATGATTGTTTTCGGGCAAAGGAATGCCAGTCGAAAGTAGAGGAGAAAAAGGTTCATTATCAACCCATTTGTTCACTTGCATAGTTTGTTGACTAAGAATTTATAACTTGAATAAATAATTTGATTGTTTTCAGCTCAAGGACCTTGTTGATCCCCATGTTTACTTGTAAACCCATTTATCAATACTTAATGACTTGAATAAAACAGGTCTGTTTAGACAATAGATAATTTTGTTCGTCCTTTCTTCCATATGCCTTTAAGTTTTGTTAGCAGCATTTGTTCATAAGTCTGATCATTTCGAAATTAAGCTTACAAAATTATTATTTGATTGTTTCCAGCTCAAGGACTAAGGGCCATAAGAAGGGGAGAAAAAGGTTCGTTGTCGATTCCCATGTTCACTTGCAGACCCGTTGACCAATAATCAATTAGTTTGATAAAGAGTTCTGTTTAGACTATGAATAATTGTTTTCATCACCGAGCCTAGCGCTGGTAAGTTTTGCTTTCAGAAATCGTCCATAAGCCTCCGTTAATTGCGAAACTGAGCCTGTAAAGTTATTCGTTAATTGTTTTCGGGTGAAGGAATGTCACCTGAACGGAGAATAGAAAAAGGTTCAATGTCGATCCACTTGTTCTCTAAAATAGTTTGTTGACTTTTAATCAACAACTTGAACAATATTTGTCCACAAGTCTTTGATCATTCCTCTGCTTTGCCTCATTCCCCTAAGTTTGCTTTCAACATTTGTCTACACAAGACTTCGATTGTTGCGAAACTAAGCTTACTAATTTTTTTCGGTTTCAGCTGAAAGAATGCCAGCCGAAAGGAGGGGAGAAAAAGGCTAGTTGCCGATCCACTCTTTCACTTGTATAGCTTGTTGACTAATATATGATTCATAACTTGAATAAAGAGGTCTCTCTAGACAAAAGATTATTTTTTCCACCAATGTGCCTTACGTCATTAAGTTTTACTATCAGCATTTTTCCCTAAGTCTTTAATCATAACAAAGCTGAGCTTACTAAATTATTATTTGATTGTTTTCAGGAGTAGAAATGCCGGGCGAAGGTCCAGGGTACTGAGTACATCACAAATAATACCTTGCAAGGTTAGAAAAACATTAAAAACAATCAAGAATCTCATTGAGTGCTTAGGGATGTCGGAGATTTTCAATGATATACGGACAATCTTTTCTCTCCTCCTTCTTAGGTGGCCTTAATTGTGTTAAAAACCTTTTCTTTTCGTGTTTTACAGCATTCAAAGTCAACATCATGGCAAGTAGCTTGGAGGAGGGATCAGTAGAAATGTTTATGTAGTAAATGTTGCCATAACCGTAATAAAGACTGATTGCTGAAGAGAAGTGGTTTTCTTTCACTATGCAATGTTATTTTTAAGGGAATGTATGTTCAGGAAACTATGTGATTTGTACTTCCGTCATATAAAATAACTTGGGAAATTATAGGATCCAAGAAACCTAACTCTTTGAAAATAGTCTCAACGTATGCTGAAAAGTCGATTACAGGCGCCGCCAAATCCGAATTTAGCTCAGCTACTCTGACCCCAAGAAAGGTCCTACTCATCTTTCTCCAATTTCTTAATGATCTCTGCAAAGAATGGTGCCCTTTAGTCAATTTCTATGTCTAGTGCGTAGCAACTAGACACCTTGCAAGAGCGATAAGAGATAATGACAAATTCATAGCAATTTGAACTAGATACACATACGCACTGTGAACCTATTTTTCTTTTACAACACTCAGAGCAGTTTTTGTTTATAAACCATGTGTTTTGATCTGTTTACTTGCACCACAACGTCGATAAGTTGTTTCGAAAATTACTGTGTCAGCTTTCATAAATGTTATAGGGCATCTGGAGGTTATTTTTCGAAGGCTTTTGTTGCTTTTTTGAAATGTTAAATCACCGTAAGAAGTATTATAACATAACCAAAGTAAAGCGCGCGCTCTGATTGGTCAATTTAGCGTCCCCATTTGCCCATGGGTGTACGCTGCTGACGTGAGCAAATGCAAAGACTATTTTTCCGCGCGCGCTTGTTTTTTCTGGTCGCGTAAGATTTGTTAAATAAAAGGGAACTCTTTAGCTACAATGTATCAATGTTATGTTATAAAACAAATGGTAAACACCACAGCGTACACTATTGAGTTATGGATGCACTTGGGAGGTTTGCTAAGCACTCAAGAAGCTAGAGTCGCTCTCGGCTATCGTCTCGAGCGACTCTTACGCTTCTCTCGTGCTTAGCAACCTCCCGCGTGCATCCATAACTCAATAGTGTACACTGTGGTGTTTACCATTTGTTAATCCTTACTGGCCCCATTGACCTCCCATCAAAGACCATGTTGTGCTCTATGGGATGAAAAAACAAATGCCTCTTAGAGACTAATTTTCGGGTAAAGGATGACAGTATGTGAAAAATGAATTCATGTTTGGAGACAAAACAACACTAAGATAGAGTAAATAGTCCCACTTTTGCATTTTAAAATGTATGAAGAAAAATAACTATCTTAATGAGACGGTTGATAAAATCGCAAACACGCAATTAAAACAGATATGCAGAACCATACTCAATCGCAACTTGGTTACGGCACTGAAACAAAATTTACCCTATCGCAGCTTTACAGTGTTCTCTGGTAGTCTGCAGAGTTGATCCCCGGGGAATAAATCCACCCATGGCGAGTATGACGGAGTAAGGTGTTTCTCCAACTCCAACACATTCATTTCAGTCTGGTTTAGCCCTTTTTGATCCTTTGCATTGTTACTCATGACTGCAAAAGACTCTGCTCTTTGGACTCTAGTATCGTTAGACTCCTGCCATACACAGCAACCCGCTGTCCAGACAGCTCGGGGAATGGCAAGTTTTACGCCGTTGTGAACCACTTTTGAATGAAGATCTCCGTTTTCTTCAAGATTAGTTGCAAGGCTATATTCTGAGGTTCCGGTCAGTAAGTACAAAGTCCCACGACGGGCTCGAGTTCCACAGGTATCTGCTGCGTAGCGGCGGATTTTCGCCTCAAAAATCTGCCAAGGTCCGCTGTTAGATGCGATGTATTGTGGGATTATATTAGTGAGGGTGAATGTAGCCTTCATGAAATTTTTATCAAATGTATTTATGGCTACAGGATTCATGTGCCCCCTGCTGAGAGGTTCTTGTTGTATCACTTCTTTGTAGGCGTTTTTCAAACCTGGAACACCTGAAAGAGGGAGGTAATCTAAGTAATTTGCAACTTGCTGATGGTGAATTAACCAGAAAAATTAAATAAATAAATAACAAGTTTTCAGCTCCGTGGCTTGTGATCAGGGAAAAATTGGATTGTTGGTGCCGTAAGCCAGCGCATGACCAATGAACAAGTGTCGGGATTGGTTGCTTCTTCTGCTTTCTGCCTGCGACTCTGATAACCTAGTTTTCACTGGGTCATAGACGTTGCAGTCATGGCGGAGAAGGAAGAACACGGAACCGTTCTGATTCTTCCGGCGAAGTCGGATTCCTTCAAGTTTATGACGCTTCCGACTTACTCGGTCGGCAACTCTACCACAACTTCGGTTACGATTCCGGGTATCTAGTCGTTTCGTACCCACAGATATTTTGCATTCAGTTGATTCGTAAACAAATTCAGACGATTAGTTCCCAGTTTGTGTCGGTTCGTACCCAACCCTCTGGTCAATTAGTACCCGTCTAAAAATTCAGTGACAAAAAAAAACCCCGGTGAACGGATGTGGATTGTTTCGGACAATAAGTTAGTAAAGAGTCTGATGAATAAGATACGATACAAGTTAACTTCTGTTTATACTTGTAACCTTAACAATAACATCTAAGTCATTGTCTAGCGAATCGTAAATGTGATATTTTTGAGATAACAGTCTATTGTAAAGAATAAGAAAGATGGTAAATTTTGAGCTCAATAAAGAAATATGAAAGATGTTTTTTGTCTAGTCACGAGCGTGGGACAATGGACCTTGCTCACTATAAAGTCTCTATGGGTCAGCGGTAGAGCATCGGAGCGCGGAATCCGAAGGTTTGAGGTTCGATTCCTCATCGGGACTCGCAATTTTTTCTTTGACCCACGCTCTTGAATAGACGAAAATTAACAAATGGTAAACACCACAGCGTACACTATTGAGTTATGGATGCACGCGGGAGGTTGCTAAGCACGAAAGAAGCGTAAGAGTCTCTCGAGGCGATAGCCGAGAGCGACTCTAGCTTCTTGAGTGCTTAGGAAACCTCCCAAGTGCATCCATAACTCAATAGTGTACGCTGTGGTGTTTACCATTTGTTTTATAACATAACATTGATACATTGTGGCTAAAGAGCTCCCTTTTATTTAACAAATCTTACGTGACCAGAAAATCAAGCGCACGCGGAAAAATAGTCTTTGCATTTGCTCACGTCAGCATGGGCAAATGGGGGACGCTAAATTGACCAATCAGAGCGCGCGCTTTACTTTGGTTATGTTATAAACATCTTTCTATAAAAGTCTATTGTTTTTACGTGTGACTTTCGGAACAAAAACGGGTTATTAGCACTCGGGCGAGATAAGTGTTATTAAAAAAAATACGACCTTACTTTAAAGGATCCCTTCCAACCACAATACCCTGCGCACCCAAACAGAAAAAATAATTAAGAAATAACTAGTCAAATAGAAAGAACAATAAATTTGGAACGCGATTGAGGAAATTCAAGACCTCAGTGAGGCAAATGTACTCGGATGAACGAGGATTTCTTTCCACTTCACGACTTGTCCAATACCGGATGGCAGAGAAAATGGCGGATTTCGCATATCGCGCGCGCAATGTATTGTGGTTGGAAGGGATCCTTTAACCATACTTATCATGAAAACATACCTTATTAGCATGGGTACGAGTCGATCAAACTGACTTGGTACAAATGCTCCTAACAGGGTACGAATCGACTGAGAACTAAACGACCATAGATATTAAACGACTGGTGGCAACCACTGTCGAAAACCAGCCTTACAAAAAAAAAAATAAAGCTATCACAAAAGAATCACCTGGAGGATTCCTCCAGTTTCTTCCTCTGACATCTTTTCTGCTGTATTTTCCGATAAAAGGCGCCTGTTGGGGAGTCACTTTGTATGCGGAATAAAAGGGGATGTTTCTGTCCGTGTCAAACAGTGAAATAAAGTAAGGGTGTGTCCCAGGGGGATCCTGAGGAAGTAACTGATGAATTTCTTGTCCTCGACTGATACCGGGGAGACCCTCTGGACGTCTGTTCCCAACGAAAAATGATGGTGGCCAAGGTGACCGCATCCTGCATTGTCTGCAATGAACTGCCTCGTTCAGAGTTTCTTAACACAAAACAAACAAAACAGAAGCAAACAGTTTCAGTTGAAGGGTTGCAGCGATTAGGGAGGGGGCATTTTAAAAGCCCCCCTTCAGCATCGTTAGGAAGATTCGTATGTTATTATTTATTTTATTCTTTTAATTCTCTTTATTTCATTGGTGCTTTTATTCTCCCTGTTTGGAGACACGATGAACTAGCGGTAAGCATGCTGAGTCCGTGCTGGGAGGCCTGTGTTTGAGACTAGACTGGGTCATTGTGCTGTGTTCTTACACAAGACATTTTACCAAAGCAGAACTCCACTAACGAACTCTGTTGACTCAAACAGGATCTGATTTCCCTCACATTATTTTTCCAGTCACTCACTATCAGCTGACCCAAATCTCCGCTAACTCGAACCATTTTTTTGTTTACCTTTGGAGTTCAAGTTGGTAGGGTTCTATTGTATCACATAGCCTCTCTCCATCCAGGGGCGGTTGTTCAAAGCTAGGAAAGTTATTAAAGTTATCCCAAAACGGCTTTTGAACTGAGAAATACAGAAACCGGGATTAAAATTTAACCCTGGGTTAACGCTAATCGGCCTTCAAACAAGTGGGCCCTAGGCCATATTGTATAAGTATAAGTGGGTGGAAATATTGCCTGCTAGCAAGCTTGGCAAAGGCTTCCCTACTCCACACGAGAACTTGCTAGCAGGCTAAACAAAATACAGGGAAGATTGGGGTGAGCAGCACCAGACTGGCATCTCTTTCCCCTGTGGCTTCAAGCCGCAGAAACGGGGTCAGCCTTGGGGGATGGGCTACTCCGCTTTTTGGAGAATTTTCCTTTCACGTATATACTCACTGGCTTCAGAAACTTGATTGGATAGTATAAACACTAACAGCACCACAAGAATAATTGAAAATGGCCAAACATCTTTCACGCACAGCATTGTGGTATACCTTCAAACGCAGTCAGTTGCAGCTGCTGTAGAAAATAGAAAAACTAATAATAATAAAAATAATAATAATAATTATAATAATAATAATAACAACAATTCTAATTATAATATCATAGGTGACAAATTACTCCTTGATTTTGGCCCGAAATTTCAGCGTTAATTTTTAACTTCACATGTGAAATTACAAAATTGCCATATGGTAACATCTCTTGTATCTCGATCAGAGCCAAGATGGCGTCGAGATTTAAGACGGTGACTCTTGAAGAAGTTACGAAATTAAAAGAAGGGGCCGGAAATTATTAACAGGCACGAAGAACTCGAAAGGTATTTTTTGTGAGGAAACTCAAAAATGTGTAATGAATACGAGAGACTGAATCGTCAGGAATAAACCTACTGCCTTAAAAAGGACAAAATAAAAAATCCTGCTTTTAACGTCGGCGAGCTCATAAAGAGAAATTTTAAATCTACAAGCGACCAGAAAGTGCAATTACTAAATCACAAACTGATGGTTCAATAGTAAAGTTTCGTTCCATACTCGTTTCATTCCACGTTGCCGTTCCGGATGAAATTAATCTCGTTTACAGATCAAAAATAGCAATTCCTAACGTCATAGAAGGGTTTCTTAAAGGTAAAACCTCCTGAAAGAGCATTTTTGGCTCTTAGCTTCACGAAAAGCGCTGAAAAATCTCAAGTCGCAAACAAATTGTTGACATCCGCCATTTTGAATTGTTATGGCCTAACCACTGTAGTTTGGGTCCTAGAGTCTCTTTCCCTGTTTCTCTATATTCCCTGTTCCGTTCTCTGTTCCCTGCTCCATTCCCTGTTCCTTTCCCTGTTCGGAGTTTCCCGTTCTCGATTTGAGCAAAGTTTTTACAACATCCAAGCTCTTTGAAGATCATAAAAGTAGTTTTCAATCAACAGCCGCCCCCTAGTTTTCACGTGTTTTTATGTTCAAACTTGACTCAAAACTCAATTGTGAGGCGTCACGTCTCATTCAAGAAGAAGAAAAAAATTGTGCAGATTCGTAATACTGGAAGAAAATTACGATAGAATGCTGATGTGCGTCAATGTTCAATAGCGAGAGTGTGTGACCCTTACCTAAAAGTAAAATGTAATTAAAACATGACATCACTATTCAAAACAACATGGACCGCTCACTGTCTACAAATTCGTTTTCTTTTCTATGTCTTCTGTCCTTATTCATAGCGTGAAATAAGGTAGTTACGAAAGGTTATTAAGCTGAAACTTTACGAAACATCGTAATGAAGAATGAGGGGGAATGGGAGGGGGGGTGGGGGGTCAGAGGACTTTGGCTGTGTCACGATAAAATTTACTTGATCCCACAATGCTTTATAATTTGTTTTGATGATCCCTGTTATGGGCAGTCAATTGGTGGTCAATTTCCTACAGTTTTCCCTTTACGATTCTCTGTTGGCGAAGTCTGAACTCCTTCCCCCGTCCGGAGTCCCCTTGAAAACCATGTGATCCCCCATAGTCATACGACCCCCCTAAGGTATAAATGATGACTAGTCCTAATCAGAGCTAATCGGCTACGGACCTTCTCGTATCTTGGTTCACTTTTAAATGTTTGTATCCTAGGCTAAATTGTTCTAGTTCTCATATGCTGAAAATGAAGATTTATCGTTTGAAAGTGAAAGGGACCCTCATCGATCCATCTAGGATGAATTACCATAACAATACGTGATTGGTCTTGCAGTGACGTGCAACTTCCTACCCCAAACGTCTAAATTTTATTTGTTATTTTGCTCACTTAATCGTCAATTTGTACAAAGTAACGCAAACACAACACTGTGTGAACCATACAGCTTATAAAAAAGTCAATTTTTACCACAAAAATGTTGTGAAACGACACTAACAAGCTCGATCTTAATAAATTTATGCTCAAATGTTGTTTTTCTTGGGACGACAGCTCGGTCACGGGATTCCCCAAGTTTTCGTATATTGATAAATAAAGAAAGTTACTTTCATTAAGCATCTGCTTTAGTAGATCGAACAAATACTCTTACCAGTTCTATCCAGAAAGGAGCAGCGACTAAGAATCTAAATTAAAGCAACCACCAAACGAAGAAGCCGGCCGTTCGAAAGTTGTGAAAAAATAATATTCATTGGTCAAAGGTTGGCGGTAAGGTGCTGATATCAACACGTCACAGTATCGCAAGCCTCCGTAGTTTCAAATTTCAGGCCCGACTCGGCAGCAGGGTTGAAGTGGGAAAGCGAACTTCATTTTAAACGAGTTTCGTTAAGGAAGGGGCGTATTCAGTTGAAAACGACTTGAAGTAAGCTGCGTCCTTTTGGAGTCAATCAGAGCAAGAGTTAGACAGCATTCCTAACTACCTTCGATTTGAAAAACCACTGACCGCCACTATATCGCTACCCATTTCAGTTTCTCCCTTCCTTCGTTTCTGTTCTTTCGTTCTTCGCATCAGGAATCGATCAGCTGGAATTAAAAACATTTTGGACGGTCTTACGGAATGACTTACAATTAAAAAAATCCTACACACCACTTCCCACAACCGCCCAACCTATGACCCATTGACTTTGTGGTCGGTGTAATCCGGAAATGAAATTTTTAAGTTAGTTACAATAAACAAGTACCAAGCAAATACTGAAATTAAGCCTCACGTGATGAAAATAACACCGCTGGAGAAAAATTGGATTAATAACATCGATATAAAATAAATGTAACTTCTTATAAGTACTTACACAGCCAAATAATTGCTTCCATTACCTCGTGAAACAACGAAAAGTATCCATGCTATTAGTGTATTTTCCTAATAATAAAACTAGACTTAAAAAATGTAATACCGGGCGTAGAAAAATGACATCACCGGAAGTAAATACCCCGCGCATCCCATGTGCTTTTAGAACATGATCTTTGGCTTGATCAAGAAAACAACGCTTCACTATTGTGCTTAGTTGATTGAAATGAAAGTTATGAGCGTCTTTAAGGTATTTTTAGGCGTTATCATCTAAGAGGTTTTTTGAAAGATTGCAAATCTGCCAATGTTTAGAGTAATTGTATTTACCCCACACAAATAAGCTCACTTCCGGGCACTAAGACACCATATTTGGCAGGAGTAGCATTGTCTATTATTTTGACCAATCACAACCAGGATTACACCGGGGCCCTTTGAAGCCATGTTGGTGCTAGCGCGGAGGAAATTTTAGACACATTTTGTTGTGGTGTTTCAGTTGTGAATTTCTTCGTGATTCGTCTGCTATCGAAGCGCTAATCATCGGAGGGGGAGAGTGGTTTGGTCTGCTTTCGTGAGCTCCGTCTTAGCGCAGAACGCGTTAGAATGTCTCGCCGCTATGACATGGGCGAGCAAGATACTCGTGCAGTCTCCAATCGTCGGAAAGTCACCGTCAAAGTTTGTATGCTCGACGATTCCGTGGTAAAATTTGATATAGAGGTGAGTGCTTATGCTTTGACCACCATGAAAGTATAGACTAGAGCAAGAAATGCTCGTAGAATTTTTAAAGTTGTCTGTTTTTGTCGGCAGTTCATCAGTTCTGAAAGTTCTGAAATTCTCTGATATGCTTCGCGGCCCGAAATAATAAATACACTTAGCAGCTGCCTTGGGAAGCTAAAATTCCCCGTTATCTCCTTTTTTTCATGCTGAAGTAAAAAGTGCACTTTCGGTATTCATCGTCCGACTATGCTTTCAGTTTGATGAGAGGATTTCTTAAATTTCTTGTCGACCGTTGTTGTCGTTGAAAAATATGCACAAATTGGCATTATCAATGAAGCGCTCGCTAAAGTATTCGATATCGATAGCTCCGAATGTTTTGTGAATATAACATAATGGCTCTCCACGTGCTTAATTTTACCAACAATATTTTTTACCTCAGATTGCCTTTTAAACTTTGTTGTGACCCGAATAAAACATTCAGACTTTCATTTTCCGTTGAAATATGTTCAATTAGTGTAATGTTGTGTCGATCAGATCCAAACACTCAGTTCGATTTTGCCTAGATAGGGAATTCTCAGGAAATTGTCATTTCTCGAAATCCAGAAATATTGTCGATAAACAAACTCTTTTCTAAAGGATTGGATCCTTCTAGAATGGATAAGAAAAAATTCTGAGATACATGGGAGAAAACGAAATATTAGGAAAAAGCTCGCGCTGTATCGGAAACCATTCTTTGTTCCAGTTGGAGTCCAAAATAAACTGTTCTTGATTTCTGTTGCCGGTCCATTCTCATCGATTATTCAAATTGTAGGGCATTCGGGAGTTATGTGCTTAGTAGTTCGTTCCGTTCCATCTAAATATGACGGTCGCCAAATAGTTTTTTTAGTAATGCTTGGTGGATTATGTAGCGGTTTCGCCTTTTGCTATTGGAACAATTTTCAATAAATCATTTCCGAAGTGGAACAGACTTTAGCATATAATTTCCATTGACAGCCATTCCATCAAAGATCGATATGAAGGGAAGATTTTGAAAGGTTATTTACTTGGATAGGAGTGATTCATTAATTTAGTGTTTGTTCCTTGCTGGGATGTTGTAGAGAATTTGCGATTGTGCGTCCCCAAGGACATACCTATTCCGTGAAGATTTGTGCTCATGAAGTTGACTGGTATATTGAGAATCTCAGCTTTAAGTATATTTTGGACATCTCTTGCTTTTGTCTTATCGTCTCGTTGTGATTAGGACGGCAAAGAATGAATAGTTAATTTTTTTTCTTGGCAATGTTTAATTTTGATCGCCATCAATAAAGCGTTAGATTCAAGAAGTCATTAGCGAGTTACAACTGCAGATACACAATGATGTTTCAGTTTTAATTTCATTTGGCGAAATTGCAAAGTGCTTCTTCTCCTCAGTGTTGAAAAAATTCCAGTTCCAAACTGTGCGGTACGATTATGAATCTATAAACAGCGTATTACATCCTAAGCCTTTCTTTAAGGTGTTTTGAGGCAGCTAATTATAATTAAAATCCTAGCTGATATTTCTGAGGCTTCATGGAACGTTGTTTGACTGCCGTAAATTCTAGAAATTCCTTGACCCGGAATTCTCAACACCAAGCGATTAGACATGAAGTTTGTTTACACAGATGTATATGGTATGACTTCAGGCCTTTTTTTTTTTTTCGCTTGTGCTAATTCATTGGTACTTTCACTTAGGGTTATGTATCATTCTTGCATTTGAACCTGTCCTAAGCCAGTATCCTCAACCAAATGCTAGTATATTTAACCCTTCAGTTAGAGTCGCACTGGTGTATTCTCTGCCAAATACTTTACAGCCGGCAGTTGATTATGCATTTGCATAAAAAAAAAATGCTATCTGTTGCAATTTGCAAGAAATTACTTGATTTGACACACTCAGCTAGGTCTTAAAGTATTGTTTTTTTGTAGCAAGCTTTCCCTAAAATGCAAGATGTGAGGTCTGTGCTATGAAGGGAAGACAACCTTTGATTTTATGGACTTAGTTTTCCAAACCTGAGATTGCATCATTAATTTAACCCCAAAGGAGAGACAATTGCCAACATATAACTCTTTATCTGTCTACATGTTTTGGGTGACTGCCAAAATGTTTGGCAAGTGTGTTGGTTGAATGAAGTAAGGGTGTGAATGTCAACATGTTTATAATGTTTAAAAAAAGTGTGTATTGGAATACTTGCTACTATGCTCCATTGAAAAGTGTAACAGTGTTGTTGTTTACCACAGTCTCAAAAAGTAAAGACAGGTGGATTGTGGCCACTCATGTATATTGTGGTTCAGGTTTACATTTAATTGGGTCCTTTGTCAAATGTCAATTTTCCTTTGTTTTTGTAGCCAAAAGGTAAAGGCAAATCTCTGTATGACAATGTCTATGAATACCTGAACTTGGAAGAACGTGAATACTTTGGATTAAGTTTTTATGACAAAAATGATAATTTGGTAAGTACCTGTTTGTATTTAAACTATAACAAGTTTGAAACAAGGTAAGAATTGCATCCTGCTGTTCTGGTACTCAAGATCAAATTGAAAATGAAAGTTACAAAATTTAAGAAACAATAACATATAGAAAATTAGTTAAAGAAGGTAACTGTTTACTTTTTACCACCACATCAGGATGCAGCTCAAGTTACTTTGGTGTTATTTTAGAAAGACCTTTGTCTTTGTTGTGCAGTTCAGATCTTGAACTTTGTTTCGATTATCTGAAAGTACAATATATTTTTGAGGCATTAATTTAGTCTCAAGAAAGTAGTGAAGCATGGGCTAATCTTATTCTCCACATCTGAATTAAAATGGCTCAGGGCATTGAAATTTTTTCTAGAGAATTCTCCAATATTCAGTCCAGATAAACCTATATAAATGTAATTGAAAACAAGGCCTCAGAAAATGTATTGTACACGTGAATAACTTGCCAAATTAGAGTTGATTTCACAAATTACATTTGACACATGTGGCTTCCCATGAATTGTTTAAGCACATGGACTTACACCTAGAGGAAACCAGTTGGTCTCCACAAACTTTTCCAGTGATAATCAGACAGGTTCATTGCAAATCACAACTGTTTTCCATCTCAATATACCACCTGAAGGAATAACTGAGTTTTAAAATTTCATTAGTTGGGTGATCATGAAGTTTATATTTAGATTCCATCATTTTGGAAAAAAAATTAGTCTGGCAACAGTCAAGCTTTGTACTTATAAGATATGCATGTAGATTATGGATGTAGATATAACATTCCAAAGTGCTTGCCTTTTCTCATGAATGTGAGTAAATATGAGTGTTGGAAATAAATAAGTAGATAAACAAAGTAGTGAATTAATGATTTTCTGATGTACGTTATTATGATATGCAACTATATGTCTTTTACATCAATGCTATAGGTGGTTTGCACTTGACCTCATTGCCACCATGTTGGTGGACATAAACAATAGATATCTCACTAGCTCCTTTTGTTCATCCACCAGCATTTGTTCCTTTCACCATTGTTACCCGTGTCTTTAGAGATTGGTTGCAAACCACTGTTATGTGCACCTGTATATCTGTTGTGGTTCAATTTTATCCTTGGTTTAAATTTTATTTTCCATTGTTTTTGGTTATGGTAATGTATGATAATAGGGTTGAAACAATGGAAATAAAATTTAAACCAAAGATAAAAGTGTCCCACAACATACCCAACCCTTGTTTTTTTTTTTACATGTCATAGACATAAACAGATACCATGTTATTTTTGTAGAGACACATCTGAGTCTCTGTTTACTGTTAGTGCAGCCATTTCCTTTTCATGATATGTCTGTTGTTTGGTGCAGATTCAAAGCTAACTTGAAGTGCTAAATTTGTCAGAATTTTTTTTGGACTTTGATCGCATGGTGTGGAAATTCTGTCATCATATGTCTTAATTTCCCCAAAATAAATTTATATTAAAAAAGTAATGAAAAATAATTTTTTGATAAATGTTAATAGTGCAATGATTTGATTTGTGTTCTGGTAGAAGAAAAACTCAAATTTTAGTTACATACTTTGATTTTTATAGAAGCTGATTATCTTATCCTCAAAAACCAATAGTTTGCATTGTAAAGCCAATATGTACTTAAGTATACCATTATGTAAATACACAAAATTTTTATGTACACAGCACACAAATGATTTTTTTCCCTTATTTCTCCATCAGGTTAGGATTTTTTTTTTTCATGAAAAAGTGAATATGATGCAGACACCAAAGGTGTTAACACAATATAGTTTTAAACACACACTGCTAAAGGTTTTTTCTCACTTACATTCTGTTCTTGATATTATTTTTGCCCTCAAGCTAATTTTTGTAATCACACTGAACTTATCACAGACAAGATGGCTTCCTCTGTCATTTAGCTCCCCTTAATTTGGTACCTGCAATTAATGTTGTAAGGAAAACAGCTACTTCTCAAGGATTCTATCAGCACTTTTTGCATGTTGTTATGATATTTTTTTTATTTCACCAAAAATCCTACATGTTGTAGTAATGATTTACCAAAGATCCACATTGATTTGCTTGTGCTCAGAGAGATAATTATTTGTTTTTATTTTTATTTTGATATGAATAAAATATTGCCAAGAAGGGATGAGTGTGTATTTTTTCTAAATGATATTAAGATTACATTTCTTCTCTACAACACATGTAGGTACATCAGATGTGCATAGATCTGTGAAGGAGTGTCTTTTATTTAAGTTCAAAGTATTGATTTGAATAAAGTAAGGATATGAAAAAAATAAGAAGAATAGAGAAAAAGGGCTTTTAAGGAACCATAGTGAATATGATTTGTTGGGTTGATGTATAGCAGGGAAGAAGGAAAAATGTTCTGATAGTTTCACCAAGATTTTTTGTTTTAGTAAGAACAAGTCACAGTGTATCTGTCTTTTATTGGGAGGCTATGTTTTCAGCTTTATAGCAGAAGAGCTCATGAACAATGTGCTGGTCATGGCAGTGTGCAAATAAAATTGCTTTTTTTCAGCTTTCCCATCAGACAAGTTGGAACCATTTCCCACCAGCCCAAGGTTCCTCTTATTGCTTATTGGCCTCTCTTCATCTGCTGAGACAGAAAAGTGAAAATTTGTTGCTTGCCCTCTGAGCAAGTGCTGAAACAAATCCACTATCAGTCTGAACATTTTTTATGCTCTCATAATAAGCTACTGAATGCAAGTTATTTACGTGTACAGTGTATTTTGGGGTCATTTAATATGTTGCTCTTGAAACTAGTGGAACATCCACTTCTCTTGTCCATGGAAAATTGCTTGCAAAATTTAGCTTTGCCCCTTATCATTCCCCATGAGTTTTTCTTGTGTTAAATAATTTACTTTATTATTTAGTCATTATTTATTTGTTTATTATTTATTTGTCTGATTTTCAATTGTTTTATTAAAAAAATGACTGTATTTCAACTATGACTTTCAGTTTTGGCTTGATGATATTAAGCCCTTAAACAAGCAAGTCAAAGGTGAGTGTGGAGTACAATCTATGTTTATGTAAAAAAAAAGGTTATCGTCCTGCAGTTACTGGTGACAAATAGAGGCTTACTTTTAGGTTGAAGTGTACCATAGCTGATGAAACTCTTACCACATACCTATACATTGTAAATCTTTTTTTAGATCTCCGTTCAACGCTGTTTAGATTTTGTGTAAAGTTTTATCCACCAGATCCAGCAAGTCTTCAAGAGGAATACACAAGGTACAGTACATGTATCTTCTGTACACTTGATTACGAATACATCTTTGGACATACTGACAGTATTTCAATCTCTTTTGGTGGTTTGAATTAATGGCCCACGCAAAGAGTTCACATTGATGCAATTTACAGTATTTTTGGAAGGTGGTATTTTAGAGTTGAGGTCGATTATCATTTCTTTTATCTCAGTCGGCAGTGTCTGGGTTTTATGATAAAGAGGTATTCCTACATACATGTAAAGCTGTACTTGAACACACATATTCACTTTTCAGATACGAGTTTTAAGTATGTCTCTATCTTCAGAGAACTCAGAATTGACACTGTAATGTTGAAGGCCTGGTTGTAACTGATTTGTTCATTTTACATGTATTTAGGTTATACAGACTTAATTCTAACAGTTAAATTTGATTTTACAACTTACTGATTTTGCATTTTATGCCCATAGGTATTTGTTTGGTCTTCAGATTAAGAGAGATCTTCTAAGTGGAAGGCAAGTTTTCATCCTTTTTCCTTTTTCTTTTGTTTTTTCTTTTTTTCTCATTGTGGTCCCCTTACACAATTTTATTTGTTTGCATGCTTGGTCTATGGTAGCTATTACCAGCAGTATTGGTAATAGCTGGTAATTGTCGGACACTAGTGGCTAGCAACAACTTAGATGTCATGACAATTTCAGTTTGTTTACTAGCTAAACTGGCCAGTAGAAATCGAAAACCACTAACCAAAACTAAATTTCTAATAGTATGTGGCTAGTTGGCTACTGTTAGTGTCGAGTCCTGAATTTTTTTCTTCTCTTCTCTTGCCTCTTTTGTAGTAAGGATAGTATTATTATTAACCCATTAATGGCCACAGCTTTTGTGGAAAACTGTGTTTTGAAGCTAGTCAAGCAGATTTCGGGTCACAGTTGTGGTTTTAAAAGCTCAAACTTACCAAAAACCCCTTGACAGCTCGAGTGTTCAACGGCCTTTCGATCCAAATGCAAAATGGCAGCCTGAAAATCTCGGGCACATGCAGAAAGACATAGTTTTTGGGTTGAAAAGTCATGCCCCACTTACGACTTTTACTTTTCTCTCTTTCTCCTGCTCTTTTTTTCCCCTCTCCTTGCCTGAAGTTTCTCCTCACTTGCTGGAAATTGAGTAGGCTTCATTTTGGTGTAGAGATTTTTCAGAAACTACTCATCATTTTCAAAGCACATGCTTGGAAAGGTAGGTGGGTAATGAAACACGATTTTCGTGCAGATTTTCAGGTCAAAGTGACACGGTTTTTTGGCTATTCCTCCAATCTCCTTCACTCAATTGCGCTCATTCTGGTATCATCTGTAAGATATTTTCAACCTGTTCAAGTATGTGCTCAAATTCGTGCTCCAGGGTTAAAAGTGATGACATCACAAGGCGTTGAAAGGGTGTGGGTCCCCATGGGCGCACTGGACGTCAATAGGTTAATCTGTATCCCCTTTTAACATTTCAGATTAAAATGTTCAGAGAATACAGCAGCCCTTCTGGCATCGTATGTTGTTCAGGGTATGTATAACTTGAATAAAGGCTGATAGTTTCTAAAGAAACTCTTAGGGGCTGCACCAGTGGGGGTAATGAAATAATTTGGATATATCAACAAAGTTGAAATGGTAAATTGGCCACCGTAACGATTACAAAAGCTGACCTTTTGAGCATTAACCCTTCGTCGGAGCGAAAAGAGGAATTGTGGGTTGTGTGTGCTTTTAAAGGCAGAAATTGGAGCTACGTTATTGGTGGGAACATGACAATGAGAAAAACGCAAATAAATTAGTGGAATGAAAAGCATTCGTTGATCCCTGTGGGATTTAGTTGCCATGTTCCCGCCAATAACGTAGCCCCATTTTCTGCCTTTAAAAGCACACACAACCCACAATTCCTCTATTCGCTCCGACGAAGGGCCATCCTCGGAGACCCAGGGGCTGTGAGTCGATTTCAAGTTAGGGCAGAAGAGCCCCTGGGGACATTGTCTTGCAAGACTAGTTCCAAACGGTTGCAGTCGTTCTGGCGTCTGATTGGTGCCAGAAAATCTTTGTGTTTTTGTGCCCAATCAGAGTGAAGTGCGCTTTAGTGTCCTTTCGTGTGTTTTAACATGGACACAAACAAGAAGCTCAGTTCCTTGCCATGTTTGTTAGGGCTGTACAAAGGAGATTTGCTCGAGGTGTAAAGTTTCAGTCTCAGCACACAATGTAAGAGAAATCGATGTGATTGTCCGCAAAAATCTCACCAGAAATTATACTGAATACTTTCGCAGGTATCACAAGATAACGTGTTTAAAAGTTTGCAAGGTTCGTATAAAACACGATGGTTGCAGGTGTTGATATGTCACTTTAAATGTTAAACGAGATTTAAGCTTAAATCTTTCTAGATTTTTTGTATAATTTGCTGTGACTGAAACTTTGCCAATCACGTGAAGTTATTTCGTCACCCAGGCCACGCAGGTATGTTGAGCAACTGGCGCTTACACAGCTTTCTGTGCGTGCCAAAATCTAATCTTTGCTTTGTAGTAAAGTCTTTCACAATTTGGCCAAGGTTGCTGAGAACATTAAGTTCGTGGACGACCTCCAGCAAGCGCTTAGAGTAAGCTTAGCTGTGTTTCCAGTTAGCTAATTAAAATCTGAACAAAAACTTATTATCGAGAACATCCTGGGAAGGAGAGATGTTTTCGGACAGTTACCGAAGGGGTTTAGAAAGAGCTTCATCTTTCAACTGAGTGTTCAAATTCTTGGGCTCGAAAGGCCACGGATTCTCTTCTAGTCCCTGGGTCATTGTCATTTCGCCTCTTTTGTCGATTGAAGACCAAGTTAAATACCTTTGATCAGTACCTTAGAAAATCAGTTGATCGATGCTGCTTTCATTTGGGAAAACAAAGCCAAAGACCAAGAAATATTGGATGGAAATGGTGGGTTTGCTTTATTGTAAATGTCAGCTTAGTACAGGGCCATCTACCCACATTTAATAAACAAAAGTTTCCACACGCGCCTAGCTTTTCTTTTTTTTCAAGCAAAGATTAGATCAGATTTTGGCATGCACAGAAAGCTGCGTAAGCGCCAGTTGCTCGACATACCTGTGTGGCCCATGCGACGAAATAACTTCACGTGATTGGCAAAGTTTCATTCACAGCAAATTATACAAAAAATCTAGAAAGATCTAAGCTTACATCTCGTTTAACATTTAAAGCGACATATCAACGCCTGCAACCATCTTGTTTTATATGAACCTCGCAAACTTTTAAACACGTTCTCTTGTGATACCTGTGAAAGTATTCAGTATAATTTCCGGTGAGATTTTTGCGGACATTGTGATCGATTTCTCTTACATTGTGTGCTTAGACTGAAACTTTTCACCTTGAGCAAATCTCCTTCGTACGGCCCTAACAAACATGGCAAGGAACTGAGCTTCTTGTTTGTGTCCATGTTAAAACACACTAAACGACACTAAAGTGCACTTCACTCTGATTGGGCAGAAAAACACAAAGATTTTCTGGCACCAATCAGATGCCAGAACAACTGCGACCGTTTGGAACTAGTCTTGTAAGACAATGTCGCCAGGGGCTCTTCTGCCTTAACTTGAAATCGACTCACAGCCCCTGGGTCTCTGAGGATTATGAAGGGCTAACGCTCGAAACATTAGCTTTTGTAATTGTTACAGTGGCCAATTTACCATTTCAACTTTGTTGATATATCCAAATTATTATGTATAACTTGATCCCATTAGTTTTCAAGCTGTCTAACATTAGGAGAGGCTTCAAGTTTATCTGGAGGTTTTAAGCGAACAACTTTTTAATTCCAGATTCATGTCTGAAAAAACTACAATGTACCATGCGGTTTAGTCTCTCTAGCAGCCGTTTATTTGGATGTCGCGCAACGCTCCCCCAAAAAGAATGGCTGCTGACAACTGAACTACATTCCTTTCTCCGAATTGGCCAATCACAGCTCGGGTTCCATTTTTAGGAACCTTTTCACGCCAGACTCACGTTTTGAGACTCGTCCAATCAGATATCGTTTTCTATCGCGATCCTCGTGTGGAAAACACAAGACAAATGGCAGTGCTTGAAGGAGCTTTTCGCAAAGCCTCGTCAAAGTTCAAAATTTTCGAGCTTAAAGCTCACCAGAAGCTTGCAATTAAAAAAGTTTTAGTCGAGAAAGAAGATGTTTTTGTTAATTTGCATACAGGATCCGGGAAATTGTTAATATATCAAGCACTCCCACTCGTGTTTGACCATGTTACCGATGAAAGTGGTCATGTTGCTATTGTTGTTGCGTTGTACCAACGTGCAGAAACACTCGATAATTCGGGCCGATTTCCTGTACCGGTGATAAGAAGCCACAAACATAACTAATCGGGTTCGCTCCAGCTAGCAGCGGACTGGCAAATGAAGAAGTACAAGTAGTGTAGGAGACGTTTGCCGACCTAAATTGCAGTGTTCTCGAAGCTTCGCCCGGTTTGTTGACGGCAAGCACACGCTTTTTTCCTCCTGATCTCCATCTGTAAGTCGAAGCAATCGTTTAGCCCTTGCCCTAGATTGAAAGGCGTCTTGTATTTCCTTTTGATTATTGATGTAATTTACTGTTTCTTATATATTCTGACTTTTATAATCTGTAGTAACCTCTTGAAATAGTGCGAATAAAGAGTTTCAGTTCAGTTTTTAGCTTCTTCTACTTTCTCAGTTGCTCACTGAAACTTTAACAACCGCTCAAACAATCTAGCGTTCATGTCGTTGATGTAGCAGTTGATGTCTATGGTAAGCGTAGATTCTATAATTTCAACGAAATTGTGAGAAGTTTTTCCAAAAATATATACTCTATCTTTACCAGGGCACAACAATGAACATGTGAAACATTTCGAGCTCTCATCGACAAATTTCTTTAGTGTTTTTCCCAACATCCACATTTTCGCGTGAAACCTTACGTCATTCAGATTTTCTGGTATGTGATTGGTCTGTTCAATAGACCGCGACCAAACTGCAAGGACAATGAGAAAGGAATGTAGTTCGGTTGTTAGCAGCCGTTCTTTTGGGGGAGTGTTGCGTGACATCCAAAAAAAAAATGGCTGCGAGGGAGACTACATGCGGTTGGGATAGGGTCTCTTCATCTTGAGACAGCAATTAATTTTCTCATGTCTCTCATGCAACTAAAAGCGTCTCAATTTTTTTTCAATTTCAAAAATAGAAGATGGAAATTGTATGCAACTGATGAAATATGTACAGTGGAATCCCGATTTCTCGAACCCTCGGTTTCTCGGACCTCCCGATATCTTGAACCAAACCTTGTTTCCCTTGGATTTGCTTCACTTGTAATTTCACCCCCGTTTTCTCGAACTCCCAATTTCTCGAACCAATTTACATTTTCCCTGGGGGTTTGAGAAATCAGGATTCCACTGTATGTTAAGGGATATCGCTAAGTTTGAAGCAGCGGTTAAAGTGGAGATATGTACATGTAGGACTGGAAGTACGTAGTGTAATATGCAGCCAAGTGTAACTCATCAAGGATCAACATCTTTACTCATACCATTTGACCCCTAGGAGTGACTAGCATCTAATTTCTCCTTACAATATCACCCCTGAATCACACATTATGGTCAGGAGAATTAAGGAAATGATCACCAACTGTAATGGCTCTTGATTGTTAAAGAAATTCTCCTTGTCAGCACCTTAAGAAATGTTTGATTTAATCACTTTCACCAGAGTGTGGTGAGGGTCGCACAACAGAGCAAGGCTCCTTATTAAGTGCGCCCTATATCCCACCCATCCCACCCCAGGGGAGGACATCCATCACACAGTAATCTCGTGTGTGGGAAATTAACGTCTCCTACCCCAACCCTGCAGGAGACGGGACCTCCATTTATTCGTCCCTATTAATCGTTTGGGAAATAGTATGGAGAATATGCATACTGATGTTAGGGTGTAAAGGGTTAAGTGAGCTCAGTCATAACAGGTGTTTAATGGTTATGGCCCCTATTGACAGCTCTGCATGTTCTTCCTTTTTTGTAGGTGAACTTGGTGATTATGATTCCGTGTCATGCAGACAAGGATATTTGTCAGAGTTTCAATTTTTCCCTGGCCAGGTATGTTTGCTAGATGTTGTGCATAAAGTTTATTTATATGGCATTCCTTGTTAAAATCCATGTGCTTTTTACGGGTATTCTTCCAGATATAAAGTTGATTTGTTTATCTCCTGTGTTTTCTAACTCTTTTCAGACAGCTGACTCAGAAAAGAGAATATCAACTTACCACAAAGAGCACAGGTACTAATTACTTTTTTTTCCCAGTCACAGGTTGGGTTTTTAAACTCAAGTACATGTACATGATAGTTAATATACATTATAGATTATTATTATTTTGTCTTCAAAAAATGGTTCTCATTGATAACATGTTTCTCACAATGCTAACATAACCAAGGATACCAACATTTCATTTTCATTGTTGACATTTAAACAGTACCAAGAATACAGTAAATGGTTTGAAGCATGGAGTCATATGTGAAAGTGAGTGTAGTCCTGAGAAGGATTGTTGTGGTTAGAAGTGATCTACAAAGTATATGAATGTTGAAACATCAATTGCTACCACTGACAGTTGTTCTCAGGGCCACACATGAATGATCAGACTACACTATCAGTGCCTAGAATTCTTAGAGATGAGTAGCAATGCCAGGTTTTCCTGTTTTGTGCCCACAGTGCTGTCAGTTATTTTGACAAAGGACTTGGGTGATTAAAGAAAATCTAAATTATTTGATGCATATGCATTTATGTACATGCACAGTACGTAGCCAATACCAGTCTTACATGTACTTTGTATTTTACATTCACACATGTACATTTACAATTCACGATTCAAAAACTTGTATAATGATTTATGATACCCCTCAAAAGTGAGTTGAGAGTCTTGACATCAATACTTAATGCTTGATACTATTGAGAATCGAGGATCAAGATTTGAGGCTCAAGTATTGAACATCAAGGACGGAAAAGCGAGGATCAAGATACTCAAAGAACTACTCGATACGCAGTATAGAGAAAACTATTTGATTATTGCATGCAAAACGATTGTGAAGGACAAAGCACTTGACATGTGGATCTTCTTTATACACACAGACAGCTCATAGATATGTGAATATTTTCATATTGACTAAGACTGGAGCTTTAGCTGTGCCCTGTCTAAGTGTTGATGATATTTAATAAAACGTGCATTACATTTTATATTTACATCTGCAAAACTTAATTTTAGGACACTTGAACTTTGAGTGTCGCAATACGTTGTTTACATTCAGCTGTACAAATACTGTAATTTCTGGCCGTTTACCCGCCTGCGGGTTACGTGACAATCTTGAAATCTACTGGCAGTTGAAAAAAATTCTCATCTACCTGGGTGTCCACCTCTCAGATGAATTTTATTGTATTAAGAGTGCTACAAAGTGGCACGAAAACATGATGCTGACTCGAGTTTATTTCAGTTAATTAACTGTGCGACAAAGCAATTTTTATTGGCATGTGTGTAAACAAAACCTTGATGGTGACAAAAATAATCCAAGGATAACTGGCACATCAGTACCATATTTCCAGTTAACACTAGTTTGAGCTGAAGAGAATTTTCCCATTTTAATGGACTTGTTAGGCCTAGTAGAACTGGAGATATCGATTTTTTTGAGAAATGAACAAATCGACATGGTGCTGAACGATTGCTTGCACAAAATGTGGCCACGAATTTGCATTCTGTCAAGTATGAAACATTGTGAGCCCTTTTGTACAAATTTCCTTTGCTTTTGAGGTGTAGGTTATCCACCAGTGCAGGAGTCTGTTAACTTTTTTTTTTTGCCACATGCAATAATTGGCCAGTGTGGGTAATCGGCGGTGTGGGTAAACAGCCAGAAATTATGGTCACAGTTTATTTGAGCCCAGGTTTCCTTTTTGTGAGGATGTTTGTGAATAGCTCATCTGTCATTTTGTCTTGATGTAGGTTTTAAAGTATGATGTAATGTACATTTCTAGTGTCAGGAGCACACTTCACCTTGATTACAAATTTCTACTGCTGTAGAACTGTGGAGCATGCTGTATTGTTAGGACATTACAATTAAATATTTGATAGGTTGAAATATTTATGTGTATTGTACATCATTTTCCTTTGTTTTTTTAGGGGTCTGTTGCCTGCTGATGCTGACTACAACCTCTTGGATGTAGCAAGAAGACTAGAGATGTATGGTATGATACTTTATCCTGCCAAGGTAAGACATTCTGGGGAGTTGCTGAACATTTTAGTTCTGAATTGAATGGAAAGAAAAAGAATGGAAGAAAAAATAAACTAATTTTACTTAACAATGACATTAAATAGAACTCCTTCAAGACATTACTGTGAATCTAAATCTCTACCCACCCCCTGCCCTCCCCCCCAGAAGTACCCATCCTTTGTGCAGTAACAGAGTGATATACTACATTTTTATTCCTTGCAGGACAAAGATGATGTTGAACTTTTCCTAGCAGCAGCTCATATGGGAGTCTGTGTATTTCAGAATGGGGCGAAAATCAATACATTTTCCTGGTAAGTACACGACTTGTCAGGGATGTAGATAATAGCCAGAAGCCAGAAAAATTACCCGGCTGTGAACGTAATTTTTCCGGCTGTAAAGCACTACTTCTTTCTATAAAATCTTTTTAAATGTTGTCAGAAGATTGTTATTTATTTATTTTGTTCATTTACATCTTCACTGCTGTCTTACCTGAACTGAAAGGATTGTAAACACTCCATTTAGTGCGGCAATATATCGCATCATTCGCATCGCATCGTCCATTTTCCAGGCTCAATGGCCAGCGGTATTTATTTCTTCATGTATGGGAAATGATGAATGCCCTTGATTTTGCTCCTAGAAACAAGGAAAATGCATCTCCAAGAGTATGCATTTTCAAAATTTCCTGGGGAACATGCCCCCAGACCCCCCTAGGTATAGCATGCCAAAGGCACACCAGGGTGGGCTTTCAGCCCAAGTACCCGCCTATCATTGCTAGATTTCTGCTTGTTAAAAACTTTAGCTACATCCCTGCTTGTACATCTACTCATGGTGTTTTCTCTACGTTGAAGTTCCTAATCCTGCTGTCAGGACCCCTCACCTTTCCCCCTTTGTCACTCAAATAATAGATGAGGAAGTAGGTTTTTAATGGTTTTGTTGATAATGTGTGCCCACTGATTATAGATGTATTTCATCTCTGTTTCAGGGCAAAAATAAGAAAGCTTAGTTTTAAGAGAAGAAGATTTCTTTTGAAGCTCCATCCAGAAATCTTTGTAAGTCATAAATTAGGACCTGGCGTCTTGTAGTTGTATGCGTACAGCTATAGGGTTATTATTCAAATGAGTTTTAAAATTTATCTTGAATTGTTCTAGTTTTGCTCTATTTGCTCTGTGATTAGTCTACATTTAGAAAATGCACATCATAGTCCAAACCAGGTGGATGCAAAACTCTAACCAATTCCTACAATAGACTTTACTTCTTGTGTTTTACCATTTGCTTCATTTGCTCTGTGATCAGTCTAGAAAATGCAAGTCAGTCTAAACCAGTTGGATGCAATTTGCAAAACTAAAACCAATCCTTACTTAACTGCTTGGGCTTTAAGTTTGCCTATTTTAACTTCTTGTTTTTCTTAATGATTGGCACTGATTACTTTGATTTTGTTTTTTTGACACAGTCCAAAAATTTCTCTGCTCAAACCTATTAAATATTTTTGGTGCATTCTAATTGTGTTCCTTTTTATCTTAGGGCCATTACAAGGATGTTGTAGAATTTCTAATGGCAAGCAGGAATGCATGTAAAAGTTTTTGGAAAATTGCAATAACCACACATGCTTTCTTCAGGTAGTTCATTAAGGTGTTTAACTGTAGTTTTTCTCGAATACCAGAGAAATGTGGATTGTCAAATTTAATTGTTTAACCCTTTACCCCTGACATCAGTAAGCATATTCTCTATACTGTTCTCTATACATTTCATAAGGTGCTGACAAGGAGAATTTGTTTAACAATCAACAGCTCCTTAAGGTGGTGATCATTTACTTAATTCTCGTGACCTTAATGTGTGATTTAGGGGTGATATTGTAAGGAGAAATTAGATGTGAGTCACTCAGGGTCAAAGGATTAAATGTGCTCAGTTGAAGCACATCTTTTGTTTTTACATTGAAACTTGCTTTAAAATGAGTCTCTCATAGTTACAGCAGTGACATACATGCAAGGGAGTGTTTTGTAATACAGTTGAACCTCTCCACAATGGCCACCTTAAGGACAGAAGATAGTGGAAGGGGTAAAATGTGTGGACAGCTGGACGAGACCAAAAAAATGGCCATTGTAAAGCGGTGGCCATTAGTGGAGGTTGGACTGTATCACTTTTGCTCTGATACAATTATACAATTAATCTATGCTAAATAAAACTCTGTGGATCACATTCTAAGTACATTGATATTTTTTGTACAAAACTGAATGACTGCAGAGAAAGGAAAGCACATTTAATTGACTTGTTTTCTTGTAGACAAAATGTAAATACTCCAGTTCCCAAGTCTCGTCCAAGAATCCTCAGCAGAGGCTCATCATACAGATACAGTGGAAGAACACAGAAACAAGTCATTGAAGGATGTCGAACAACTTTCAGACAACAACCTCTGTTCCAAAGGTTTGTTTCTTTGATCTGTTGGTCAAAAGTACACAAATGTTACTGTATCTGTTAATCATCACAGCATAAATTTAACACTGCATACACCAGGTATATTGACAGTGCCAGCAATGACTATATATACACAGTAATACTTCTTCCCAGACAGGTATCAATAATTATACTGTCATGTATGGTGGCTGTGTGGTTAGTGTTGGGAGGTGCAAATTAGAGTTCAGCCCTTGAACCCTTGCCTTGTCATTGTGTCGAGTTCTGGGGCAAGATGCTTAATTTTCTCAGTGTCTTTTCCATCCAGGCGAGGAGAATTGATGGAAACAAGGATTAGCTTCAGCTAGATTAGGACTTGACAAATGTACTTGTACTTGTCCATAAGCAGATTAAGGACTTGGCTTGTACTTTTACATTTATATGCTGACCCTGCACAGGTGGAGATCATCAATTTTTTGTTTTTGTTTGAGTTTTCCATTAATGTGAATCATAATATTTTTCCCCTCAGATCACAAAGCATGAAAACACCCACAAGACACAATTCTATGGGAAACTCATCACAGCCATCACCTATGTTTTTTTCTGGGCTAAGTGAGAACACACCACCAAAGCCACTTATACCTCTCCAGGAAAAACGGCCGTTATCCTCAAATGGACCAACAACAAGTATTGTGCACAGAGAGAGCCCACAGGAAACTCCACCTGTGGAGGACTTGGTCACTGAGCCATTACCTGAAAGGAAGGGTTCCATTCCACTCCAAGATCTTGATGAAGAACCGGACATGATGAGGGAGGAGTCGGATACACCGTCAGAAGCTCAATCAGAGGCAGACCTAGAGTGGCAAGCTGAACCGCTTGAAGTAGCTACTGTGAGCATCAATGAGGCTGTTGTAAATGTGCAGGAATCTGGACAAACAGCAGATGATAAAGCCAGAGAGGCTGTGGAGAATGTTGATGAGGAATTAGAACATGGTACACCTCTGAATTGTTACAGTGGAGGTGATGATCACAATGTTGAAGAGAAGGTTTTGATTCCAGAAGGATGTGTGCGCATCGAGTATCAACCACAACCCAAACCACCATCACCTGTGGAGGTGAGTGATGTTGACACAATGTCACCTCCACCACCCTCTCCTCCCCCACCACCAGAAGATGATGAAGATGATGAGATTCCAGGAGAGATCAGAGATGAAGGCGTTGGTCAGGAATTTCCATCGCCGCCACCAGAACTATTACCCTCACCACCACCCGAGTTGTTAAATGACTTTGAAAAGTAAGTTGATTTATTTAAAGGCTAGTGTAAGTGGTTTCTGTAAACATACACAAGTACATTGAAGACAGGGTTTTTGTTTTCACTTACCAAGGACATATTCGTGACTAAGTAAGGCAGAATGGCAGTCTAAAACTCTGCCTTTTGATGTAAGGGTAATTGGACCTTTCAGTGGAGAGAGAGTAAAGTCAGAAAAATAAAAAAAAAGGAGGAAAGAAATAGCTTGAAATAATTTCTGATAGTGTGTTAAGACCAGACATCTAGACCCGGCTATGTCCTGATTCCCTCTGTTCAATTCATTCTATTGCTATTGAATTATGAGTTTGAGGAAAACTATCACTCTATCAAATGGATAGAGCGCTGGACTGTTGTGCGGGAGGTCGAGGGTTCGAGCCCCGGCCGGACCAACACTCAGGGTCTTAAAAATAATTGAGAAGAATTTGCTACCTTTCTATAACATCAAGAAATGGTTAGATATTCTAGTCTTCTCGGATAGGGACGAATAAATGGAGGTCCCGTCTCCTGCAGGGTTGGGGTAGGAGACGTTAATTTCCCACACACGAGATTACTGTGTGATGGATGTCCTCCCCTGGGGTGGGATGGGTGGGATATAGGGCGCACTTAATAAGGAGCCTCGCTCTGTTGTGCGACCCTCACCACACTCTGGTGAAAGTGAATAAATCAAATATTATTATGCAATCTTTTAGCTCAGAGGAAGTTGAGCGTCCAATACCTGTTGTTCCATATAATGGTTTCCAAGAGGAAAATCAAAAACTAGATCATAAGGATGAAGAAAACAGGGAAGCAAAGAGAGATTCAGCAAAACTAAACATCACATGCAGCAGCATAGTGACTAAAGTACAGAATGGTGGAGTAACAAGACATGGAAAAGGTGGGTGCAAGTATTCTTGGCACAAAAGATTTCTTCAATTACAGTTTTCACTCTGAGTATGAATGATTGATTTTCAAGATGCATTTCTATGGAGGTTTTGATAACTTTTTCATAAGCAGCTACCAGTGTTGTAAGAGGTGGCTGTAGCTGGAAAAGGGGAAAAGGAGAGGGAAAAAAAAAAAAAGAAAAGAGGAAACCCAAACAGGTTAAACATATGGTGGCAAGGGGTCTCAGACAGAGGTCTCAGTGATAGAAGAGCATTGTTGGTAAAATTAGCAGGCAGTGCAGAGAGCTTGGCGGGTGAATGCTGAAAATTTTAGATGATTGGTCGAAAATTGTTTTTGTCAATGTAGAATGGGTATTAAGAAAGTGAAATGAATACTGGCAGCCTATAAAAGTATTGCAGCAATGGGAGCTGGCAGTTATTGGCAGTGTGGTTTTGTCAGAAGGCTCGATTGTTAAGGGGATTGTTTCATGTAAAACATGTACAGGTGTTTTTAACAAGGCTTAATGATGTTGCATGTTGTACAGCCAACTGGTAGCCATAAGCCATTGTTAGTGACCCGAGGACGTAGTTGCATGTTACATGTATGTGGAGTTGAAGTGTGTGTAGAGGGTATTCAACATTATAACTGTGCTAGCTGGGCAGTGAAAACAGACAAACATGTAGATGAAAATTTCTACATGTAGTTCTTTTCTATTTGCATAAATACTTAGTTTTACAATTATTGTGCTTGTGTATACAGCTGTAGTACACATATGTGGTGGGAATTTTGTTGGAATTAATCTTCATGTGCACGTACAGACCTGTATGTATGTGTATTCTCACCACAGGAAACATGTACCTTTTATGCAATCTGGTACAATTTGATTTGAAAATCAACTCTTTGTTACAGTTGTGATCATGCCATGAAGCAATCAAGTAAAATGACTCTGTTTCAAATGTTAAACAATAATTATGTATTACTGGAATATCAAATTAAAGTAAACCCTGGCATTTTAAGTTTTAAGATGCACTTAAGAATAAACATATTAATAGACAAGTGCTTTTATTTTAAAATAAATTACCATCTGTTGCCATATGAGGTAAAGATTTAAAGGAAAATTGTTAAGTAAATAATTTAAGCTTTTTAAAAACAGTGTAACATTTGTAAAAGACTGATTTACTGATGCTGTATATTGTATATGGTTTAAGAATGCTGTGCATAGCATAAAGAGAAACTTTGTCTCTATTATTGTAAACATTTGCCTTAGTTTGCATTGTCATTCAAATAACTTTGGCCAAAAAGTTTTAACATAATTGTTGGACTAATGACAGTACTGTACATCATCAACACCAAAGTCTGGCAAAAGAAATTGCTGGGATGATTTCAGAACTGCAGTGATTGGGTTAATTGAGGATGCCTTAAGATCATTCTGTACATCATGTATCCATGCATCTCTTACTGTACTTTTAATTACTAACCTGTGTTATTGACACAGTTAATACCTAGTGAAGCAGCAAATTATTTCTCATACTTTTGTTCTCTTTGCTCTGTTTGCATGTATGACATGCTTCTCTGTCATTGAACTATTTTCATTTGCATTCTCTTTGACAAAACTCTTTCTCTCTTAGCTCTTCTTCACTCTTCCTGACATAGTTCTTTTCTTCCTAATCTTTTTCTCTAGATTATGATGAAGTCTGTGGTCCTTGAAGTCAACAAACAACAAACACTGAGTAAACATGGTTTTCAAGATAACAAAGGACATTTTTTGCTAAATGACTTGCTTTGTTGGCCAAGGCTGTATTCAAAACAAAGACCTTTGACTACAGAGTTATATGCACCATAAAGTTCTTAAATCTATGATAAGTAAACTCGGTTTTGGCGGAAATGCAGATGGTTAAAACTATGCTAATAATCCAAAGAATGTCGTCTTTGCTTGAATCAAAAAGCTAATCCATTTCCTGTCTCTGGATTACACTAATGATTGCTCTAACCTAAATACGGCTTAAAAGTTACTGAGGCGTGTCTCCATAAGAAAGCAGACTTAAAACTGACGTGAGATTTCTTAAGATCTTAATCTTTTGTTTATAGTGAATTGTCACTGAAGTAAAACCTCAGGGTTTTACATTATTTTTAGCCCGTCAGACAATAGTAAAGTGGGAGCTGTACACAAAAATGGTTATCTTATTGGGACAAAGGAAACAATTACAGCGTAATATTGTTAACTGAGCTGTAGGAACGTGGAACGTGCTATCAAAGTATTGCTTCTTGAGTATGATATTTGATTAAATGTTTGATACTAGTCAATAATGCTCGAAAGGTATAACTTGTTTGAGTATTTATCGAAGAGTTTATTATGTATATGCAAAGGTGACGCTAAAGAATGAGACAAAACAGAGAAATAATTGAAGTCGCTTTATATTCTTGCAAGTACACTGCATATTACTTCAAGTGCAGCCTTTGAAACAGTGCTTATAGAAGGTTTTGTAATAACTAAGACAATCCAACCAAGAAGTTTTCATTGTTTTGGTTAATTTAGACAGTGATACGCTCAAGGCGATAGGTACATACGTATATATAGTTAGCAATTGACTGGATATTTTCCTCGCGGCTTGGTGAATATCCGCCGCTTTCACCAACACTGAGGTGAATAATTGTTTTTGTATATACCACACAGATACCGAGAAAATGGTATATTTCTTTCAATAATGGTTGGAAAGGAAAGTCTTAACGCGCGATTTTGTCTCATTGGCTGCTCGGAGGTGAAAAGTACTTGTACTCACTTCTGTGGTGTATATTAATTGCATAATGCGCCTAAATGTACATTCGTTTTACTTGCGGAAAATACAGTAATAAGGAGCTAATGTTCCCTTAAATATGTTGTCTTCATTTGTCACTTAGTACATATCAGTTATCATATATATGGCTTTTAGAGTTCTAAGAATAAGGAGCTTGTTTGTTATTTAAAAGTGACAGCTTCAAATAACTGGGCATTTTGATGAGTTTGTTTAACATGAAATGCTTAGATACAGCAGTTCTATTCTAGGTATAGTGCAATCGCTGTCACTACTTTAACAGACTTTCTAATTTTCAGTACCTACCAATGTTTAGGAAAGAGCGTACAGCTAATCATTTTTGTGGAGCTAAAAACTGAAGTTCAAAATTCCGGCACAACTCCAATCTTAAAGAGTGAGAACTTCTTGTAGTTTCATTCGATTTCATGCGCGTTTTTGTAGCGCTCCAGACGAAAGACCTACCCAACTGATTGATGTTCGGTTAACTGAGGTGTGGGATTTAGATAACATAACAACTGGGCTTTAAATTTCTCTTTAGTCACAAAAAATGATGCAACAAGATCGAACTTAGGTTAAGTTTTTTTTCGGTTTGTTTTCGCCCCCCGGGGAACATGCAGAGTTTTGGAGATCCCTTTTCATGAAACTCCTCATTACTCAGGAAGGGTTTTTTTTTTTTTAATTAGATCGTAATGTTAGACTCCCTCGTAATTTTATTTTTAACGACGATAAGAAATTCCCTCGTAATTTGTAACGATGATAAGAAATAAACACATTTTGGGGACATCTGTTAGTTCAAAGGACTGTGATAAACCTGGATACCGGAATTTTGGGCCCCCTCGGCGAACCTTGACTGGGATAACTTTGGCATTATCCTGGATGTCTTGAAACCCTTGGGTTTCTCGATTTGACTAAGTTGAGCTTGGTGAAAGGCCTCGAATCATTAGGTTAGTTCAGATATTTCCTCAACTCAGACTGTTATGGGTTGAAAGGACCAATAAATTATTCGCTAAAATGGGGACTGAATATTGAAACAGCAACATATCACAAAAAGGACACTGTAAAAATGCTTGCTTTCCAACGATATGAGTTACATCAAGTTCAAATTGTCAGTTCCCACTTTTGAGACCATGTACGTTCTTTTTCATTTCGGCGAAGGACGTATTCGCCTTCACCCTGTAGACCTTAGCATTAGAATGCTTATTCCTCATACAGTTTTCTACACATTTTTCATGGTATCGACGAGGAGATTTTATTTGATACGAGCTTCTTTGGAAGGGAATCGCATTGTAAGGAGAAATTCGATTCTAGTCACGTCTAGGGGTGGGGTGGTACATGCGAGTGCGTATCTTCCTTCCGCTGAATCCAAGTAGTGTCTCATTTCAGGTAGCAGAGGGTCTCGTCACAGCACAGACAGCGGGGCAACATCAGACTCTGGTGAAGCAAGGGATACGATGTTTGACGAACTGTCGTCTCCGTTCCGAAGTGACATGGAAACATCTCCCCCAGTGTCCCCCACCACACCGATTTCATTCCCAAAGGGTGCTTACATCTCCAAGGTAAAAGCTGAAATGTACTCAATTTACTGAATGGCGGAAAAATATCTGGCTCAAGGTAACGAAGTACAGACCGAGCACAACGAGGTCTTTATCATGATCGAGAGCCAAATATTTTCCCGTCCGGCCTGACCAAACTCGTTCAATGAACATTAATTTTGAAATGACTGCCGCTCTTCTGGGAGTAATTATATTAAATGTATTATGTTGTATTGATCTTTAGGAACTGTACAGTGCGGCTTACAATGTCGCTAGAGAGCTGTTGAACACGGAAAGGACGTATGTATATACATTGACATGTAGTTACGAATATAAACACTGACTCCGCTCCTCACCTTTAGGGAAAAAAGTCATGTAAATCCCTCTTATCTGTCGTTCGGATTTTTTCCTCCTCATTTTTCAATACAACTTTGTTGCCCCGGATTTTATTTTGTATTTTTCTTACATGTTTTATTTTGGTACACAGTGTGCAAAACTAATTATTTATTTTCCTAAATTAATAGATTTGTAAAGGACCTGGAAGTTATTACCATTGTAAGTAGCGAGCTTTATTTCTGTCTTTCTCTTTCTCCACCAGAGATTACGTAACCTCAAATAGTGGTCAATCAATACCTCCTACTACCCAAGCTCGAGGTCCGTACAGTAAGTTATGGACCGAGTTAATTGAAAGGAGGCTCTGTAACTTACAGTATGGCCTGCTAAGACGAAGTTGGCGAGATAGTTATGATATATATCTAGGTTGAAATAGACGGAGATTTCATTTCAAACAATTTGAATGTAGCGGGCTATACAGTGAAATAAATACGGCCCGCTAAATTGACCAATCATAGCGCACGTACAGTGTAGTAACTTAGAGGTATGATTAATTCTTGACTATCGAGGGGCCTGCTTTGCAAGTTGTGTTGAAGTGTTCTTACTGTTATAGTACCGCGTAAATAGAAAACTCGAAGTTATTTGGGAAAATCCCCCACCAGCCTTCGTGGCTGCCCTGTATGTACAAAGGGTGCATCGTTGTTTCGCATGGTCAAGGCGTATCAAATAACTTATCACCTGCTGTTTGCTGTTTTATCAGGCCTTTCGAGATGTTGTTAATGAAGACGGAGTCCTTCCTGAGCCGACAAGAAAGCTTCTGTTTTCTACATTTGATCCAATTTATGATTTCCACTGCTCATTCCTATCCGAGCTCGAACAGCGAATGAACCTGTGGTAAGATCATGTCGTCACTGCATTCTCAGCTTTGCGCTGCGTACAATACAGTACTTCCTAGTTCTACAGCAGTGAGTTTAATTAGTTCAATTTTAAAGATTGTGTCCCTAACTAACTAGAATGCACATGATCATTTGTAGGGTATTTTGGTCCAATTGTTGTTGTCAGCTTTTTTGTTCCTTTGTCAGGATATCATGCGTTTGGGCGTTCCACTGCTGACGGGGGGAAAGAAAACTGCTTCAACGATACTACTGTTGTACACTGTTAGGCAAAGATCGTCAGGTCACTAGATTATCGCTACAGATTTTCGCTGTTGTCTTTTTTAGAAGTTTTTCACTTTAAAGGACATTCCTAAACTCGGATCGATGTTAGTTTCTGCGTAGCTGCTCACCCACCCACCCCTCCCCTAAATCAGCATTAACCCTAACTTGTTATCAGTTGACTGTAGTTGGGTTAGGGGAGGGGTGGGTGCGCAGTTGCTCAGATACTGTTGTTGATCCGTAAAATCGTTGATCTGATGGTGGTGTTATTGTTTTTGAATTTTAAGGAATAAAAGTGGAGCGTCCAAGGCGAACGAGAGTCCAAGAATGGGAGACTTGCTGCTACGTAACATGAAGCAGATAAAGGTAAGCGAGGACCCTATTAGCATATAGCTGGTGCTTTTCTGCTAAAAGGTATAAACGTTTCTCCCATCATGGATGATATTGAAAGTAAGTATGTGCTAAGAAATGTACTGCGTTGAAGGCACGCCCTGATTGGGTACTCAAACTCCCAATATCCTTTGCTTTTCATCTCCGAACAACTCGCACGCAAAAGATTTGCTCACGAAAAATTTTGCAGTTGTTGCAGGAATATATCGGTCACAATCACTTTTTTTGTGCTGTAGTATCTCATTGTTTTAATCTATACTAAAACAACTATTCACCCCCACGTCGGTGAATAGTTGTTAATTATTTCCTGTTCACACTTCAATCGTGGCGATCACGTTCTAAATTCATGTTACATGTGAAAGCTCTGCCGGAGTCACGTTTCACGGACAAGCAATGCTACCCGCAGACTACGTGAAAAACGAAAGGATCCTCTTTTGTCAGTACGTGATAGATAGACAAATAAATGAGTGAAATTGCACTGAAGACTTTGACTTTCACCAAGAACGTCCTTAATTGTCTGCAGAGAGAACCGTCGGTTGCTATGCTTTTTACACATTTTTTTTGTTTGTTTTCATGGGGGTTGTCATAGGTATCTTGCTTGCAAACCCGTTTGGTGGACGGAAGAAACACTCGTGCGTTTGACCGTTTGTCCGTTCTATTTCCTCACTTTTACGGGTTAGGTACGATGAATATATGAAGTTCATATATTTTGAACTGCGGTTATAGATACGTATGATGCACGATCCTCGCAGTAGAGACCGCTATTTATGCAATAGCGAAAATCAGACCCGAACCTATTGCATAAATCAGACCTGACCTATTGTATAAATCAGACCTGACCTATTGCATAAATCAGACCTGACCTATTGCATAAATAGCGCTCTCTGCTGCGAGGATCGTGCATCATACGTATCTATAAACGCAGTTCAAAATATATGAACTTCATATATTCATCATATCTGATTTATCATCACGGGTTTATTACGAATCAACTTAACGGCCTGCTCCCAGATGGCTTGTTAGCTCAATTGGTAGAGCGCTGCATTAGTATCGCAGAGGTCAGTGGTTCGAATCCCGTACAGGCCCGATTTTTTCAGGTCTGATTTTCGCTATTGCATAAATAGCGCTCTCTACTGCGAGGATCGTGCATCATACGTATCTATAACCGCAGTTCAAAATATATGAACTTCATATATTCATCGTATCTGATTTATCATCACGGGTTTATTACGAATCAACGTAACGGCCTGCTCCCAGTTGGCTTGTTAGCTCAATTGGTAGAGCGCTTCACAAGTATCGCAGAGGTCAGTGGTTCGAATCCCGTACAGGCCCGATTTTTTTCAGGTCTGATTTTCGCTATTGCATAAATAGCGCTCTCTACTGCGAGGATCGTGCGTCATACGTATTTTACGGGTTTGTTCATTAAAGTTCTTTAATAAGTTTTTTGTTCCTTTAAGTTGTTGTTTTCCTGTTCATCTCTGCGGGGCAAGTTTGGTTGGGAGACTTCCGATCCTTATGATGTGTACTGTAGTCCGTTTCTGAATTGAATTATTGATTTTTTTGTTTACCAAATCCACCTTTGACTAGCGATACCTACACCACGTGAAGAGACATGACCAAGTGATGCTTGAATTAGAAGATGCAACAAACAACTATAAAGATTTTGAAGTCGCCTACAAAGAGTTCGAGGTATGCTCTTTCTTGATAATTTTTTATGTACCCTTAAACAGATGTGCTACATTTTTTGGTGGCTTATTTGCCCTTTGTTCACTCCTTTCTTTTCTTTATTTTTTTCACAGACTCAAAAAGTTTGTTACCTACCATTCAATGCTTTCATCTTGAAGCCATCACAAAGAATAGTTCATTACAAATCTCTTCTAGAGAGTAAGTTATGATGAATAATATCAGTATATTGTACAGCTAAGGCCATCCCAACGGCCAACTACAAAATATTAAAGGAAGATCAAGATTATTCGAAAGAAACAATAGAAACCTGCGCTGTACAGTTTACTTTCTTCCACAAGGTGCGACCGGGCGCATTTGAATTCTGGTCCCCGTTCTATTTACAAGAGAAGTACTTCTTTCGTCTCGTTCTAGGACTTTTAAAGTTTTATCCCGCCGAACACATCGACCACCAAGACACTCGTAGTAAGTAAACGTAACTTTCTTTTTGCCCTACAACCATTTGGTTCATGAGTATTTCGCTGGTTGAGTCGAGCAAAGACCAAGCGTTATTTAGCTACCTAATGTTTCACTTGAATTTGTTTTTCAAAGCACTGTCCTTCACACCTTATGTTAGCTTTAGGTATTTCCTTACCTACCCTCGACCTGAATCGCGATTCTCTCTTGTGGTTTCTATCAATTTCCTTTTAATTTAGTTCCGGAAATTTGGCTTTAAACCAAGATAACACCATCTTAAGCTGTTAATTCAATGTTTCCTTGGTAGTTCATGTATTTTCATTGAAATTGCGAGGAGACGTTTCTTGTGATTCTGAGTCTTGACGCTGAAGGACTTAATCTCCCCTCTAGTGTGAATCGAATTGTCGTAAAGAATTGGTGTAGTTTATGTGAATTACCAACGCACTTTCCCTTATTGATATTTCTGCGAACTGCCATGTATTTTCAACATGGGAAGTAAAACTCTCTTAACTGAAATCTTGGAATGTATTT
>NC_142525.1:29165716-29183216 GCF_964205215.1 Stylophora pistillata
GTTAGTATCACAACGAGTTACTTCAATCTGGGGAGAAGCTCCAGAAGACTTGACCCTGACTTTTTCCTTCTCAGGCCGATGGTATCGACAAGGACCTCGTTTTCAAGCTGCAGTACAAGACGCATGTGTACTTTTTCAGAGCCGAAAATGAATACACCTTCTACAGGTACAGCAAAACTTACTGATATTATTTGAAGCGTAAAAGTGTTAACCATTAGCTTAAACCTTGAACACCGTAATGTTATATCCTTTTCTAAGTTTTTGATGTTTTATTTAAGTAACGAAACCACCTCTTAAAGACATGTGTGAACATGAATTAAAGCAACTTGTTACAGTACTTGAATGTCTCTTTAGAGCAAGAGGAAAAAACAAGCACTAAAACGGACAAAATGCGTTAATTGAAGTTCCCCTTCTCTCTTGATTCGAATTTATAGAACATTTCTTTTGCTTTGTTGATTTCAGATGGATGGAGGTGATAGCCAGTGCAACCCAAAGCTCATCCAGAGTTCGTCTCTTCAGTCGGCAGATCAGTTCTGTTCCATGAGCAAGTCTTGATTTGGAACAAGCTGTTTCTTTGCCGCATGGTTCGCCCGAGGTATTTTCTAATCGTTTTATTACATGCGTGCGCTGCTTCTTAAATGGGTGCACTGACGCTTGTCTCGGAGAAAAATGAGGTATTACTCCTGAACAGTCTCTGAAGCTTTTTTAAAATGGTGACTAGGATCGTAGCCAAACAAGGCTTTTTAGTGAAGGGGTGCGTTTGCTACAAGCTGTGAATATGACCCTATTTGACCGTGGAGTCTGCTGTCAGGATCAAGCGCAAGTCTTGTCTCAACCGAGGCTGGAAAGTTCCACGCCAACACGTCGGTAATTCACAGGCATGGAAAGGAAGTATTGGTTGACTCTGAATTTTTTCCCAGTCGCGCATTCAAGTTGACCTAAAATGGGTTGTTAGTACTCTTAAAAATCATCTTATCGTCTATTTCAATGTGGAATAGGCTTTGCAGTATACAGGAATCTTTCCTTTTGCAGCTTTTATTTTTGGTCACCCCGTAATTGTACCACAGTGTATTGTTGCCAAATGACTCAAGTAATTGCTGTTAGTGAGACTTGGGTAATGGTAGGAGACCACGTATCAAATCATTATACACACCAGTTCGCTCTGTGTTACTTCAACGCCATTTTTAAGCGTTCTTCAAGAAACTTAATACAAAAAAAATTTAGACTTTTTTTTCTTGTCGGCTTATCACTATAATGTTATTTGGTCTCTCACCATTACTCCATTAACCCTGAAAGTCCACGTCTTTTTTCATAATTCTTTATTTTAGACTCAGCTTGTTTCCTTATAAATTAATTGAGCGAATTGAGTTCTATCAAGATAAATCCGTTATATGGGGATTTCTATTCTCCTCATCTGCTCTCAGCATTTTGTACTGCAACTATGAGAAGTTTCATATTAATCACTGATCGGGGTAAAGAAAAAACAATTAAAAAATGCGGGTGCAGAGGAAACAGTTTATATAACAATATTAATTTCAAAATGTTAACAATTTGGTTTTCGTTCTTGTGCGAGAAAGCTAATGAATAGTCCTTTTAACAGTTGTGGGCTTGGTGGCCAAGCCTTTGAACAGGAGTGAGGCTAAGGGTGACCCTGTTGTGATAGAGACCTGTATCTAGTTAGCATGATAACAAAGAAGTTTGCATTTGAAAAGCAGCAACATCTGTATCATAACAAGGTCACCCTTAACCTCACTCCTGTTCAAAGGCTTGGCCACCAAGCCCACAACTGTAAAAAGGACTATTGTTCAATTGTAGAATATCCTGCTTACTTTCAATTCTATTACCGATTTTAAAAGAATTTGTCGTACGCTTTAAAGGAGTCCTTGATAGTTATAGGTACGGTATATTAAAAAAACTTCAACTCTCTCTGCTGCTTTGAGCTAATTACATAAGGGGAAGGTTTTAGACGTTTGAAGGGTGAAGAATTTTACTTAAGCTAATTGTAGCTCGAAAAATTATTTCCGTTGCAAAACTTATCCCAAAGTTTTGTTTACGTATTTAATGCTACATCCGAATTTAACATTGATGTGGAAACTATTTTCGCGTTGTTGATGTAACGAGAATGCTTTTTGATATTTGTATTTACCAACACGTTGGACTCGGAGCCAAATTGCAAAATCTGTTTTAAAGTTACTATTCGACTTTTGAAGAAATGAACCTTGACTACACATTAAACAAAACAGTGTTTAAGGGCGAATCCCGTGTTGCATCGTGACCACCTCTCGGCTTTGTTGCCTTTTTCTCCTGGCAATGTGGATCTCTTTGAATGTAGTCTTGTAGTTCGTGATTTTTTTCCCCCAAGATTGTTCGGTCTTGATGGCTGGATATCAAACTCGTTCTATGTTTACAGCTTCAGTTATGGTACTCTACTCCGTCCGTCTCCGCGGGCATAGTCGCTAAAAAACGAACTTAGCCTATATTCTGCCATCCTAACCTCTAGTTTGGACAGCAATACGCAGCACATTTGAAAATAATTTGTTGTTCTACATCAACAAAGTGAAGAATAGTGTCTGATTCTCGCAGTAGCGTCAGCTATCTTTCAAACTACGGGGAACTCCGATTTAACGACCAGAAGAGACTCGTAGAACTGGAAATTAGATGAAACTCGCATTATCTTTGTCTAAACATTAGGGGATAGGGTGAATCTGAAACACTGATACAAACAGTTTGCAGAGCTTATGAGAATGCTCCTCACCTTGTGAGTTTTAAGCTTAGGCTATGTAAGCACACGAATGCCCTCGGCTGCTTTATAAGAGTTCTCTCTTAAAAGATAAGGGTTAGTCACGCATTTCAACTGTGGGTTTATACTTGCATATTGACATACCTATCAAGCAGTGAGAGCGAGCGTACTTAACTGATTTTCCGTGCATTCATATCCTTCCTATATTAACTTGTATTTGTTGCATGGTAGTTGCAACGTTTTGGAACTCTCAAACTCTTTGAGGTTAGTGGTCTTATAGCTTTGATTAAAAAAGACCTAGGGTAGACCAAGTCATACAAGGTGTGTGTTTATTTCAAGTTGAAAGAGTCTCCTCAATGTGCGCGATAATCTTGTAATGGTTCCGTCTCCAAAGTTGTCTGTGTGTGACTAGTCTGGCTTTCGTTTGGTAAGTTTTACTTACCATCGCAGATGAAAATGTAGGGCAAGTTTTCGGTGTTCTGAACATTTTTTTTTCGTCACAGATTCTTAGTCCAAAAACTGGGTTTCCTTGGCAATTACACTTCTCACTCAAAAGTTGTCACAGTAGTGTTTCAGTGAAACCTCAGTATTGCCATTATTTCCTTGTTTACCTTAGTGCTCCTTGTGACTAGGAAAAATTAGATGCAGAGCTCTTCCACAACGTATTGGAAGTTGCTCAATTGCCGTGTCTCGCAAAGGTCGGTCTAAATGTTCTATCTGGTGTAGAAACGACATTTGGACAAAGCGATTGGATGTGATAAACCTGTTATAGCATGGAGACTCTTCTAACTTGGAGGCTTGTAGTGCGGGTCTGAATTTTGTACAGAGTATTGATATTATTCAAGACAATGGCTAAATAAATGTTAAATTTATATTCATTAAAGTTATTATTCATGTCGAGAAATACATTGTAAGTTCAAATAAAGATTTGGACAGAAAGAGAAATGACGTGGCTGGCGAGTTATTGCATTTTCTCGTGTGGTGTCCAGTGTAGGGACGCAACCATTGCTCATTATGTGATGTAGCTTTGATTCCTTCCTTCGTGTAGGGACGCAACCATTGCTCATTATGTGATGTAGCTTTGATTCCTTCCTTCGCCGATGGAGGTCTATAGCTCGAAATGCTAGCTTTAGAAACTTTCTACAGAGGCGAATTCAGTTGATAAAACCTAATTATCTTTTAATAACTCCAGGAGGGCCGAGGGTCGGAGTATACCGGGGGATCACATGTTTTCGGGGGGAACAGAGAGGGTGAAGTCAGTCGTCTCTAACAGAGTTTAAAGGAATGACTACAAAAAAATGACTTTCAATGAGGGAAGGGTGGGTGGTCATTAGAGTACCACAAAGCCCTATGGGAGGATCAGGTAAATATTATTTAAACACAGCCCAAAATCCCCCCCCCCCCCTCTTCGTCCCAATCAAAATCTAAATCTGGACCAGAAGACGTCTCGCAAGAAACCATCTTTCTAAAGACGCTGCGGCAGCTGAAATATGGTGGTGACTGATTTAGCGAAGTCTTCGTGCAGAGGGCTTGATAATAAAATTTTATTAAAAGCCCTTGTATAGAAATTTTCCTACAAAGTCAGTTCTGACTACACTCTGTCGAGATATTTAATGCCAAAATATATTTAGGATGAGTAAGCCAGTCTTGTAGTATACGCATCCTAATACAATCTGCAATGCACTGCATATATACACTGAAACTGAGAGGTTCTACAAAATGAGCCTGCGCTACGCTTGATACGAAAAACCACTAAAAAACCATTCTTAAGAAGTGGCTAAAATATATGTGGAAATGTATTCCTCATCTAATGCAGCAGCGCGATACCCCAAGGGAAGGGTAAATAGCCTGTTTGCACCACTAATCACAGAAAAATCGATGAATGTGGTGATATTTTACAGAGAGTTGTAAAAAAAATATATATCAAATGAGAAAAAAGAAAGTCGTCAAACATAAGACTGACCGACCTAGGATAACATAATTTTCCAGTGAAACGCTTTAATTATCCGAAACTAACATGATGCCACGCGAACCTCTTCAACGTGCCATCAGAATATCAATTTCTGACCAATTCGTTCCCATGTCATGACGAGCTTTATGCAACTTTGAAATTCACAGCTGGGTATGGGTTCTAATTTCCGAGGTAGTCAAGAAAATCGAATCAGCAAAATTACAGATCTGTCATGTACGATGGCCCAGAAGGGTCACAGTCCAGTTTTATTTTTTGACAGTCCAGTTTTATTTTTTGACAGTCCAGTTTTATTTTTTGACAGTCCAGTTTTATTTTTTGACAGTCCAGTTTTATTTTTTGACAGTCCAGTTTTATTTTTTGACAGTCCAGTTTTATTTTTTGACAGTCCAGTTTTATTTTTTTTTTGACAGTCCAGTTTTATTTTCTTTTGACAGTCCAGTTTTATTTTTTTGACAGTCCAGTTTTATTTTTTGGGTACCCAAAAAATAAAACTGGACTGTGATCCATGCGTCACAGTCCAGTTTTATTTCTTGGGTACCCAAAAAGTAAAACTGGACTGTGACACATGCATGGGTCACAGTCCAGTTTTATTTTTTGGGTACCCAAAAAATAAAACTGGACTGTGACGCATGGATCACAGTCCAATTCTATTTTTTGGGTACCCAAAAAATAAAACTGGACTGTCAAAAAAAAAATAAAACTGGACTGTCAAAAAAAAAAATAAAACTGGACTGTCAAAAAATAAAACTGGACTGTCAAAAAATAAAACTGGACTGTCAAAAAATAAAACTGGACTGTCAAAAAATAAAACTGGACTGTCAAAAAATAAAACTGGACTGTCAAAAAATAAAACTGGACTGTCAAAAATTAAAACTGGACTGTGACCCTTCTGGGCCATCGTATCTGGGCCATCGTAATGCTGCTTTTCAATTTTCCGCTTCTTGTTTGAACTGCTTTTGCCTCTACTGCCATGCCGAATTCGGTTGAGAAGACCAGATAGTCGGTTGAACGTTCGCGATGAAAATGTATTCGGTGTCGATCCCGCCGAGACCGACCCTTCTTCAATTTGGCCACTATTATGTTGGCTAACAGAAGACCTCGTTTCTGATTCAATAGAATTGGAGCGCCTCCACACCTCCCGCACAGTTTGTCTTATAATAGCGTCCATCGTACAAAATGGCCGCCAAACAAACCACACGTGCAACATGCAACACATCGAGAGAGATCTGGTGACTACTCAAAAAATAAAACTGGACTGTCAAAAAAGATAAAACTGGACTGTCAAAAAAAATAAAACTGGACTGTCAAAAAATAAAACTGGACTGTCAAAAAAAATAAAACTGGACTGTCAAAAAATAAGACTGGACTGCCAAAAAATAAAACTGGACTGTCAAAAAATAAAACTGGACTGTCAAAAAAAATAAAACTGGACTGTCAAAAAAAATAAAACTGGGCTGTGAAAAAGATAAAACTGGACTGTCAAAAAAAAATAAAACTGGACTGTCAAAAAAAAACAAAACTGGACTGTCAAAAAATAAAACTGGACTGTCAAAAAAAAATAAAACTGGACTGTCAAAAAATAAAACTGGACTGTCAAAGAATAAAACTGGACTGTCAAAAATTAAAACTGGACTGTCAAAAATCAAAACTGGACTGTGACCCTTCTGGGCCATCGTAGCAAGCAAAGGAATATTGTTGTTACCTATTCTACAATGAGGCCAAAAGTATTTTTCATACTACATGTATTTGAATCATTACTGTGAGTGGTTGTCTTAAATATTGCAGTCTTAACAAGATTAAGCCACAATAAAAACTGAAGGTCTCATTTGATGGCATCTACGTGTATGTGTTTATCCACTGTATGTAGTACAGGACAAGTAACTATGAATGTCTATAATAATGGTTTTGATGTTATTCAGTGCCTATATTGTTTCTATCTAGGTGGTGTATTATTGTGATGGAAACCTTGGAGTGACATTTCTTAGTGCTTTGAGAAAGATTAACATGCAGGCAAGCAAGAAAAGAAAAGATATGTTGTCAAAAGAGTCATATATATTTGTCTCTTAGTTACATTGTCATATATTTTATAGATTGGGCTTTTCCCATATAATTCTATTTGTTGAATTCTCAAAAATTGGATACCATATGAATTCACATTATCTAGTAGTTCCGTTTCTTCTCCAACATCTATGACTAGTTGTGACTGCAGAGAGGCTTTCTTGGAATTTTGCATTTTTTTTTGCAGCTTCTAGGGCAGCACGCCCCGACAGATTAACAACACCGTTTGTTATTTCTGTGGAGACAATGAAGGATTTTGTCAAGCTCAACTTTACCTTAACTTGGTCGGACAGACCTCGCTCCAGGTCACCAAGGCTGTACGTTTTAAAGGACATACGAAGAGTTTTGTCCTTTCATATTGGTGGCTTCAGGTGTTTGCACTCTTTATCTCCACTAAGTGTAGCACTTCCTACTTTGCTGGGTAAATGACCAAAAAAAGTCAAGTCTTACATTTGTAAAGGTGAAGTGGCATCATTTTGCTGCGAAAGAATTTTAAAGTATTAGTCAAGTCCACAGAACCGTACAAAATACATTAAAATTTCACGATATTATGATAAAAATATTTTTAAAAAACACTAAAAGTAACGCTCGTCTCACTGAAGTGCTTCAAGATGGCCTCAGGACGACTTGTAACCCTGAGGTTATATACTCATGGGCGTATATAACCTCAGTCGCCATTTGAATTACGCTATTTGATCGTCTTTTGGTCTCAAAACATACACCAGTGTTGTTCGTTGCCTGGTAACAAAAAGTACATGACATGGAAAGGCATAGTGAGGGCCACAAGTCTTACTCTTACAACCATTGCAAAAAACTGGTTTCGGGGTTCTAGTTCACTTATAGTTTGTAAAAATATGCGGAATAGAGGATCAAGACAACTGGCCATTTTTTGTCCTAATTTTCAATACTGGGCCCGAGCATGTGAGCCGTTGTCGATACAGCCCTGGCTTGAAACTGATGCACTTCGTTCGAGCAAAGCCGAACTTGTAACATTGCTTGCTTTGCTACACTGATAAAAAGCGGCTGTCTGAAGTAAAATTGATCAAAGACCCAACAAAATAATTAAGCTCTTATAACACGTGGAACTGTGCAGAAAAAAAACCCTTTGGAGAAAGATAAATGGTAACATTACGAATAGTCTGAAGAGTTTAATCCAAGTTTTTTTTTTTAGTACTTACCAGGAACTCTAGGGTTATGTGCAGAGTTTAAACACTCCATGATTTCTGCCAACCATTTCAAGTATACCCATTCCAGTTAAAAGTTGTGGCTTCTCTACTGGAGCCTGCTTACTAATCCCAAGTTAGGAAAGACGATACTCTGTGGAGTATCACAACAAGGATGCTTTTGGTTGTAATGCTTTTCTAACGCCCTTCTTGTTGTCATGTGTTTCGCGCATATTTGGCAATTTGTAACGTAGATTTCTGCCATAGTTAGTGAGCACCGTTTTCGCGTCCAGCCATTCACGTTCTTGGAGCGGAAGAACCAACTATTCCGGCATGAGTTTCAAACGCGTGTGTTTCAAACCGGAGATTCATTATATGAAAGCTACGACAAGGGATATGTGTATTCAAGCCGGCGGTAGGTAATGAGATTTACCATTATTTCCAGGCCACAACCCAGATCTAAATCGTGATTCTCTTTCGCAGTCAAGTTTCCACAGCAATTTAGCGATCTCTAAAGTTTTAACATGCTCTTTATAAAGAGCACAAAAGCAGCATTTTTCTCCAATTAAGTTGACGTATGAAATACCTGAATAAAGAGGAGTCACTTTCCGAGTGTTTAGCGACTTTGCTTTGCGTTCGACTTCGAGTTATTTGTGCGTTGTCGATTTCTTTAAGAAGACGAAAGCGACGAACAGGAGAGGTTAATTCACAAAGAGCGAATAAAGAAGCAAAAGCAAAGACGAAAAGATAGAGAGAAAAGAGGCAAGCTAGGATCGCAGATCGCCGCAGGCGAATAAATAAAGAGGCAGAGGTCCTTAATCAGAAGCACGTCGATGAAGGAGAACTCGTTGAGAGGGGGACAACATGGACTAAGTGTCGCTAGTAACATTTTTAGTCTGGGAATTATGGCGAATAATGTTTACAAAAATAAGAGATGGAAGCCTTATCCTTAATACTTCAGAATGCAGTGCACCTCAATCTAGCCAAGAGGCCAGTTTTTGAAAATATATATATTTTTCCAGGTTAGGAATAGCTGAACCTTTTTACTGGGTGAAAAAATTTCAAATTAACTTTTTTTCGCCACATTGACCCTCTCGCATGTTAATTTGTAGCATCTTTCAGCTGGCTTTAGGTGACTGTTGAATGTAGAAGCAGGAACCATGAGAAATAATACGCTCTGCTAAGAGTCAAAGTTACTGTTTTCCTACTCTGATAAGAAAAGCAACTATCGCGCGCTGTATCATCGATCGATTGATTAATGGCTGTTGATAGCCATGTGCCGAACCTCACTTCTCAACACCTTTCGTGTCAAAATCCTTCATCAAATTTTTGCCCCGCAGAGATGCTACGTGAAGAAAGACTAGACCCCCTCCTGACTTTGCGCTATTCAATAGCGCAAAATCGGTAGGGGTCAAGAAATTCAAAGTCGTATAAAGCTCGTCGTGACTCAAACGTCAGAAATCACATTTCTTGGAGATCTAGAAAAATTACCCCTTCCCCCCAGCGTCCCCCTCTCTCCCATTCACATCTTGTGTTTGATATAAATTTAAGTTTATCGCCATTTTATGCAACACTGAAAACCCCAGAGGTAATCAAGGGAGCTCAGTCAACGGTCGGTAAATTATCAATAAAAAATGGGGCCAGCTGTCTCGTTTTGTAATTTAAAAAGAAGCTGATTACCATAGCTCACATTGCATGTACGTGTTTGTGCCCGCACCTTTTTCGCCGTTATCCCATAATGGCCGTGCAGCAACTGACCCATCTTTTCTTGATGACTTTTTACACACTTTTGGAAATCTTGGCTGTACCCGAAAAAGCGGCTAACTTCTGTGGAAACGTATTCGAAAATACAGTTGGTGCGAACTAGAAATATGTGTTTTAACTCTCTTTTCGATTTCCGTTTCACGAATCAGCTTCATTCTTTCTTTAGATCGTGTTTTACTTGGTCATGTAATGGACTCGGTTCTTGCCCTCAACGAATTTGAGTGCCAGCTAAAGTGCATCGACAGAAAAGGTTGTAAGTCTGTTAATGTGCGTCCCAATGGGAACAAAAAGAATCTTTGTGAACTTAACAGCCAACATCGACAGACCAGACCACAGGACTTTAGAGAGGAAAAAGGATCCACCTATTACGGCTCTCTTCAGGTAAGCTTTAAAAAAAAAAAAAAAAATGAAAAACAGTGAAAATATACTGAGTTGGTGTGACAAACTTTATGCCACCCACGATAACAACGCCAGTTTTATATTCGTCAACGGTAGTAGGAGTGAAATTTATATCTCTTAGCTCATCACTGCCCTCCGTTTATAACTACAACCAACGCAAATACACAGATAATAGGCACTACGATTGTATTACCTGCAACGGATAGAAGTGCTAATTTTTTTAAAAATACTTATTATTTGAAATGACTACATGTACTTATTACACCAAAGTGCATATTATCATTTTGTTACTTGTTAATAATTTACATGAAAGAAAGCATTACGGAAAGTCAGCACAGACAAAATTTTGAGCGCGTGCGCTATTTGTAATATGCTCTCGCGTTAAAACTTTGCTCTCGTGTTACAACTACATAAAAAATGCACTCGTTTTCAACCAATCAATCAATCAGAGGCGCGTAATTTTTCATGTTTATTTGCTGTTTGATGCTCTGCTGTCAAAAACGACAGATGTTTCTAGAAAGAATGATAAAAGAAAAAACATGACAATGAAAAGGCATAAGGAAAGCTCTTGATAAAATAAGGAGGTTTATATTCGCTGTTATAATTATATTTTGGGCCCGACTCAGAATCTTTTCAGCCCAAGTCGCTGGGCGCGTGCTGGGTTTTAAATAATTTGGATATATCAACAAAGTTGATATACCCAAAAGGTGTGAACCAATAACGTAGCTTCCCACCAATAACGTAGCTCCATTTTCTGCCTTTAAAAGCACGCACAACCCACAATTCCTCTATTCGCTCCGACGAAGGGCTAACGCTCGAAACGTCAGCTTTTGGAATCGTTACGGTGGCCAATTTACCGTGATTTCAACTTTGTTGATATATCCAAATTATTTCGTTACCCCCACCGACGCAGCCCCAAACAGTTTCTTTAGAAACTATCAGCCTTTATTCATTTGGGTTTTAAATAACTCTGAGAAGGGCCTAAAACATATTTATGCTCGCATAAAGCAAATAATAGTTGAAAAATGTGACAAAAAACACTCTGAACAATCACGCGAGCGTGCAAGCGGACTAAAAAACATTTTAGCCCGCCAATATCTCACCACATTTTTCCGTAAACAATAGGATAAACATAGGCATGCTATGCATGCCGGAGTTATTTTTTTGGATACGTAGGTTGAAATGGGACACTAGATAACTGATGCTGGTGTCTGAATAATTGTTAGCAGAAATAAACTGCATTGGTACAACGCTCCCTGCATTCCCCTCCACAGCCCTAATTTGAACTTGTCACGCAACGCTCTCTCTCTCTTTAACATTGCATGACGAGACCAAACAACGACCTGCTCGTAGGTTACAATTGTGCCTATTGCCGTTCCTTCGTCAGAGACAAAGTCCTAGTTATTATTCTGACCATTAGGGGCCAGAATCAGAAATTCCGTTTGGCTTTTCCTGTGCAAGAAAATGCACAATAGCACGCAGTTTTTAACTAGCGTAAAGCAATGTGATGGACATACCCTGGGAACGAGGTTGAGTTTTGGGTCGAGTGACAGTCAGATTTGAAGTACTGGCCGCGCATCAACGATGAGCTTGTTACAGTTTATACTCATCTTTCGAGTGAACTTAAATATATTTATTTAAAGTACAAACCTAATACCGTGAATCACTTCTACTGCTAACGTACTGATGAAAACAACAACCCTAGGGAACAGTAAAAGTTCTGGCTGATTGTTTAAATTGGATTAATTTATGTAAACACGAATTGGCGATTGAATCCATCCGTAAATTAATATTGTGGACAAAACAATTATACTTTTCTGACCAAAAAGACACTTGTGGAAGTCACTGCCACATACCTCTAATGTCAATCAGTCAAAAAACTTGAGGTCTATAAAATGCCTTCAGCGATATATCCTTCCGAGGTAAAAAAAACTTCAAAGGTTTGTTATTAGATGTAAGCAAGAGAAATCCTTGTAAACAAAGTCATCGCGTTTACATGCAAATTTTAATGAGTGATCCCGCATTTCCTCTGGCGATTTTAGTATTTCCAAATTATCATGGATGGCATCAACTTGTTCCGAAGTCTTAGTCTCCATAACTCTTCATGTTAACAAACCACTGAAAAGCACTCGACAGCGATTTTGCTAAAACAATAAAGCCCTCAATTAGAACCAATTCAATTCAATCCGCTGATCCACAAATCCGGCCCAAATATAGGATCCGTGTAGCCTCTTGTTCAGTAACAGATTGTTGCCTCAAAATATTCTTCCATATAATTTTGCAGTGTAAAGCTCTATTTCATCTCTTACGGCCTCTGGTCAAAGATATTTTCCGGTCTCCGTTCTTCTAATGAGTGAAAATAGATTGAACGAAGAGAAAGTATCATTTTTCAAGGCATAACAATGTGGGCTTCTTGATTGGTTGTTGCCCATCTGGACGTTGCCCTGTACGTGCGAAACACGTGATAAAATGCAGGTTGTTTACAAGAAATTGACACGCAATGGGGTAAAGTCCAGGTTAGCTAAAAGCGAATTTTATTGGCAGAAAACGTCTAAGCACTTGAGAGTTGCGCACAAAATTAACTGACCGTACCATTTTGTCCCTTGGGAATATTTTTCATTGAGGTCGATTTATGCCATAAAATGTACGTTGTTAACTGGAAAATGGCATTTCATCTAAGAAAGCCTAATCCATACTGGCGAATAAAAAGTAAACACGCAATTGTAACGGGAAAGTATCGTTTACACAATATTTAATTAATGGAGAACTTTTAGAAGCAAAGAAACGGATATGTAACGTGGCAGTCGACACAAAGTAAATGTAACTTGGTGGTCGTTTCAACCAAGTAGCCCTTCCAAAACAACACGCTATAGCGCTAAATTCGTGTTAGGTCTTTAGCTGACGGTGTGTGCGTCGTAAAAGAAGGAGCAGTACACAAAACATGCACGTTTTAACTCGCTAATCGGTAGAAAAAGTTCCCTGACGACCTTTCAAATCCAGACAGATCCTAACGATAAAATCCTCACGAAGGACATGAGCCACTACATTGAATAGATGATCTTACAACTCTTGTAGATGTCTTCATACCTTGTTCCTTGAACGAAATTCAAAATTGGAATCGCTGATTAACTCATATATAGCAATAATATATCCTGAAGTTGCTCCTATCAACATCTGAAGTAATATTTGATTCAAAATTTTTCTCGTGTTCCACACAGTCTTTTCCAGAAGGGAGAATAAGCATAGTTGTACAACGATCACAACTCCACCGCTTTCCCAACACGACTGATACATTTCCTTAATTCGCGAACCGCTCTCTCCGACTCACGCGTTGATTGGCTGAAATTTGAAGACCTGTCAAACCATAAATTAGCAAGAACGCTCAGATTGGTGCGACATAGGAAAATACTACAATCTGATTGTTTTGTGATACACCAAACTGAAATTGGGCCAATCACATTGCGTTGACATACACCAAAAAAAAGATGCACCAATCAGATGACTTAGAGATACACCAAATTGCGCTGATCAGATTACACTACACCACAATACACCAATCTATACGCTAACATATAGTTTTGTTTTTTTTTTAAAAAAATAACTCAAAAACAGTGGTCTTTTGGTGTAACTTACTCGCCTTCCTCACATTCAGGTTTCCTGTGTCGATATTTCCAGTGACAAGAAAAGACAAACAAAGAGCGGTCAGTGTCACCCAGGATACCATGGTGAACGATGTCGAACAGGCCCCAGTGAGTAGCAACAGAAACACCGTGACACCAAATACACACTGAGTGTTTATTTGGTGTCACGGTGTTTCTAAATATAAGGAATGCACCTTTAAGAATGAACTGAATAACATATTTACACTTTCTTCCTCAGAGGGCTTGTATTCTTATCATCCTTCTTTTTCCTGCAAAGAAATTCGGAACGAAGGACACCTTAAAACAGACGGGGAATACTGGATCGATCTCGAAAAGAATGGGAACGCTTTGAAGGTCTTCTGCGATATGATTACGGACGGAGGTAAGCTCGTATAAGCTTGTTCTAGTCGCACTTTCAACTTCGATCGAGCGAGGATAATTGGGAGCAAGACAAGGGTAATAAAGAAATATAGGGGATAAGAACCATGTATAACTATGAAAATGGAAGCACAGAGGATGGTTGTATATTTCTCTTCTTGATAACCGAGGGAAACTTGTTTTGATAAATAAACAGACTTTTTCCGCCACATGGGAACGATTTCAAGGCGAAACTGCAAAGCCGAGGAGATAAAAAGGAACCAAAAGTCAATCGATCTTTTTTTAATTATAGTAGGGCTTCATTTTCTTGAAACGCACTCTCTCAACTGCTTCATTTAGAACTTAGAGGAGGTGAGCTCCGTATTTCCTGCATTTTATTTGAAATCTTTAATGATTTTCTACAAACTGCTTCTCGACGCACGTAGTTTTAATCTTCCTGTTCATTTTAGGGGGCTGGCTTCTTGTTTCGAGCATTGTCATCGATAACGCCGCCCCAAATCAGATGAAAGTAGAGACATCATACCGCGGTATAAACTCCAGTCAGATGGTGCTATCGAAAGCTGCCATGAATGAACTGAGGTCACACTTGGGATTCACTCAAATACGATTCCACTGCAGTAAGCATCTGGGACGTATATTCCATGTGACCACAGCAGCTAACAGCACCGGGGAGGCTGTGGTCCAATACTTCAGCGGTCAGACGGACGTCCAACCAGATGCTTGTGGCTCATTTGTGCGAATGAAAAATGACAACTCGAATATGTCCAGACAGTGTCATCTGTGGGGATTGGAATATGGAGCCTACAGAGTTGGGAAATGGGGACATAGCCAAGATCAGGATAGATTGTATACTTACCCGGCCTTTGTTTACCCCGATAAACACTGGTTTACCCGCCTGAATGGTTATAGGTTTTGTGATGATGCCGTTGGAAGTAACAAAACTGCCGGTGATTTTTGGAAAATTTACGTGCGTTGAGAAGCTTCTGCGAAAGCGAAGAAACTTCTCACGTACTGGACACGTGATCCCTTTTCTAAATTATAGAATCGGTTGAGAAGGCACCACGGACCTCTACTGGTTTTTCAATAATAATAATGATAAATAATCTATCTAGAAAAAGCTAACGTCACAATACGTGGTTTTCGGGGAGGTCTTCACTAACTAAGATAAAATAACGTAAAAAGTTTTAAATCTAAATTACAACCAGCCCAGAAAGACTACTACAGCAAGGTACTAAAATGCTGATGTTATAATAATAACCTCTTACTGACCGTACGTGAGGGCAGTACTTGAAGAGTATGGGCCCGAGGTCGTGGTGAGGACTGAACGCAGTGAGGTCCCGTTAAAAAGCAATGGAGGGTCAATATTGCACAGTACGGCTTGAGTAAGTCAGGTTTGTAAATAGTTTATTGTCATGCACTCGGACCAAACTTGTTTATTCTAAATTTTCTGGCTTCCGCGCAAACAAAAATACACGGCTTATGATTTGAGGCTTTTCTTTTTTTCCAGCAACTTTCCAGCGTTATATGCGTCTCATTATGCAATGATTTTCTTTGTTTTTAAACTGTGCCTACATCTGTTATTATCGTCATTATTATACTTTTATTTATACTATTCCCGTTATTATCATCATAATAATTATAGTGACAATTGCTGTCACAATTGTCGATGTCGTTAGTGATAATGTTACTATTCAACTGCGCTAATTCTAAAATTTTATATTCGTAGTCGTAGTCGTAGGATTCTTATTGTGAGCATGCAAGCAATTTTGTAATTATATTTATAAAATTTCCCCTTCTATACATTGTAAACCTTAGCAATTCAGTCCATGCTGCTATTAAGGTATTGAATAAAACGTTCATCTCCTTTCTTTTTCTTTTAACTTTTATCAATATACCATCATCATCATCATCATTATCATTATTACAACATTGTTTTTCACCGCATGAATTAAACCTTCGTTGTTCCCATATTAGGGACCTTAAGCAAACCATAACGGTGACGGTAACGACGTCGTAACAAAACAAAAAGATCTAATGAGCAAAACAATAAGTCGGCAAGTGTGTCTTAAATCTCTATACATATGCATTACGTAGCCGTCTCCTGCATAACAACGTGAAATCGCCAAACTTTGCGTTCTGTGAGAACGGAATCTCGACTGCAAATTGTTTATGTTTCCATTTGGAACTCAACGCTGCTCAAATATATATTTTGAAGAGTTTGAAGGGACGATAAACACATCCATCCAGCTTGAAATGATAATTCACATTTTTAATCGATGTCTTCTCCATTCACATCCATGTTGCCATCCTTAGTTGTAAAGTCCCGATTAGCTCAATTCTGAATTACAAATTGATATGCAATCATTGAAAACTCTCGCTCGTATACTTAGCAGCGATAGAAATTATTCCGACAAAAGTATGAAAGCAGCTTTGTGAGTCAATAGACAGTGAAGATAACAAACCGTTTCGGGCGGTGATCACTTCGTCGACAAAAGTATGAAAGCAACTTTGTGAGTCAATAGACAGTGAAGATAAGAAATCGTTTCGGGCGGTAATCACCTTGTCGAACAAAAAGCCTTTTCAGTAGAGATTGAAGATAAGAAATCGTTTCGGGCGGTGATCGCCTCGTTGAACAGATAGCTTTTCTTCAATAGATATTTAAGATATAAATCGTATCAGGCAGGCGACGTACACCGTTTCTCTCTTGAGCAAAGGATTTTCATCTTTTAAAGGCAATAATTACCGTATTTACCTGTATATAAAACGGGTCATGTATAATACGCACCCCGATTTTTTACCAAATATTTCATTAAAAGAAAGTTTTCACAGTAAAAAAAAACACGTTAATTCTTCCTACAATATTTGTTAAGATAACAAACAATACTTGCATTACAAAATCTTCGAAATAACTTTATGTACCAGTAACTAACTGATTACCAAAAGGTTGAAAGGTACGTGCAAGGCTGCGGCAATTTAATAAAGTAAAACTAGATATGCAATGTGGAAACATCAAAGAACGCCGGTTTCTGAAAATGTTCATAAGGCATTCTTCCCTTTGTTCTAGTCTAAGGAACGGCCCAATATCTCTAACCAGTGCGACTCTGCGGCAAGCTGCATCCTTCCCATCTGAAGATATTTCCTCGGCTCGTAGAGAGGCCAGGCTGCAGTTGTTTGAAGGGTAGGTAACGCTGGATATCCTGATACATCTCTCTCCAGTGGAGATAGTGCAGTACTTATTTTTGGCATTTATTACCCGGTTAGCGATTAATCCGTTAGTTGCGTTATCCACTCTTTATTAAGCAACCGGGTCCAGTGGGAATTTTAAAATGAACTTGCATATACTGACTCTGATGAACCGTGGCAGTGAAGTGAATACGCAACATTA
>NC_142525.1:29498216-29538216 GCF_964205215.1 Stylophora pistillata
GGTGGTCCTTTGGGTCCTAACTCGCCCTGTTCTCCGGAATATCCTTTTGGTCCTCGTGACCCATCCATACCTTTGGGTCCAGGTACATCCTCTCCTGGTGGTCCAAGTGAACCGTTCCTACCTACCGGTCCCTCTTCACCTGGTGGTCCAGCATTTCCCCGCATACCTGGAAAACCTGCAAAGAGGAAGAAAAGGCACAATTGAGTCTGCTGACTGACCGTGAATACAATCGCACCATTGAATAAAATCTCGCGATCTGATTGGTTAACGAAGCGAGGTATTTAGCGTGGAACTGCGAGTTGAAGACGAGGCAAAGTGATATTGTTTCGCATCTACGTATACCTAACAATCACAAATAATTCTGTTTCCTTTTCTTTTTCCTGATTTTATTCAATTATGCGATGCAAGGAAAATCCATTATTTGACGAGGATATTCCTCATAAAATTGCACTTGAAAACCGATATCGCACGAATCGCGAGGCGATGGGCGCGATATCGGTTTTCAAGTGCAATTCAACACGGAATTCCCTCGTCAAGTAATGAATTTTTCAACATAACTGACTGAGAGCTGCCACATTCCTCTTCTATTTACCCAATACACAACAAATGCCAGCAATCGTCCTCAGTATTGAGAGTTGTTGATCAGTTTTCATTATTCTCGCGATCTTTGTGTTTGATATAGGGGTGACACTGTGTAGAGAAATTACAAGCAAGTCACTTTTGTGGTTTAAAAGGTTAAAGGAAATTTTACCTGCAGTGCCAGGGGCCCCAGGGAGACCAGTTGGCCCTGGTTCACCAACATCACCTTTAGGTCCAAATACAGAAGCACCTGGAGAACCAGGGGGTCCCACATCTCCTCGTTTACCAGGACCTCCTCTGTCACCAGTGCGACCTGCCGTTCCTTTCATTCCCTTATTACCTATTCGACCTGGCAGTCCACCCTGTAAAAATTAAAAAAAAAAAAGACATTCTAATACATATGTATTTAATTACACTGATGAACAGTGTCAATTTCTCAATTGAGAAACCTTTCCTTTAGCGTTCCATGATCTAAGTGACCCGTGACCAACGACCCTGGTCTAGATTCTCCCAAAAGAACGCGCCTACCAGAAATGTACAATTGTTTAAGACGATGAACTGGAAGTTATCATGGAACGTCCGGCTGTCAATCCAATTGCAAAAGGAAATTATTGTTTTCAGACCTGATCCATTACAATAGTCCACTGGCGGTAAAAACATGTTGGGTCCTAGTTGGTGTAGAAGACACAGTTCACATAAAACAATAGAAAACAAAAAGACAAAATAACGAGGAAAACAATGAAATCGATAGAGTAAAGGGGCTAAGTTACAAAAGAAACTTTGGTGCTGCGTCATTGGGGAAGTATAACTAGGTATTTTTGGTTTTATCAACGAAACTGATAATGCAAATCGGCCACCGTAAGGAGTTTTAAAAACTGATGTTAGCCCTTCACCTCAGAGTTGACAAAACCGAAATGAAAGCGATAGGATAGTGAGGTGGTGTTCTAATGTGATGTGCCCTGTGTCTTCTAAACCAAGAAGGAGCCAACATGTCCCTCTTTTTCCCTGGTAAATGTTGGTGGTCGGAAAATCAAACTGTTCATTAAGAGACGTTAACCATTTGAGATACTACTAGTAGTTGACTCTACATATAATGATAAATTTACCCCTCTTTCTCCTGTTGAACCAATAGGACCTGCAGATCCAGGGTTACCCTTGGAACCCTGAATAAAATGCAAGCGTTAAAATTAATTTAAGTGAAAAACAATCAAACAATTATTTTACAACTGTTGGCAGTAATGTCACGATCTGATTAGCCAATTTGCCGTTTTTGTTAACGGTAAAGACCAATGCTGCTCGCGTCGACGCGTCACGCACTGAAAGTCACGCACTGAAAGTCACGCACTGAAAGAATCATTTTATTTGACGTCGATATTGTGGTAAAAAAAAAAAAAAAAAACAAATTGACAATGGTTTAGCATGGTCTGTACTCTTATCGACAACGATATTCGTCATCACAGTCAAACTGTGATGACGAACATCTTCAAATACCTGTCATACTAACTATGCGATCTTGGACTTTCAAAGGGAGTATCAATTTTGTTTGACTAATATCTTCATTGCAAAGGGATATGTACTATGTAAAAGGTATTTTCATCACAAATTCCTTAAGTCGTTTTTGACCAATTCCTTTTAGGTAGCATGGTTATGAAGGCATGCAAAATCAGGCCAAAACATGTAAATACAATTTACAAGAGTAAAATATGATTTTCATATTATTTTATAGAGCGTCAAGGTCTATGATAAAAGATACGTCACATCTAATCATGACATGAAACCTGCTTCAATTATGAGAAAAATCTTGCAGAGAAAAATGTCATCAACATACCTGTTCACCACGAGGGCCTCTTTCACCCGGTTCACCTTGGGCCCCAAGCTCACCCTAATGAAAAAAACATGAACACATTAATAAAATTACCTTGTAAGATTCCAATTTTCTTTTACACAGCCAATGCAAAAGTATCTGAATTCCTTTTTAATATTTCCTTGCAAAGAATTCCTTGCTGCATAAACTTCTCCTTTTTTCACAATAAGCCTTTTTTCCTTGTTCCCTTGAGAAGGATTCCACCTCAACTTCAGAAAATTTCACAGTCTGCACTTGCCATTTTTCATTCACTCTTTGCAAAAACAAGTATTTGCACAGATTCATGCAAAAGTTGTAAATTATTAAAGTAATCATATTATCGCGGCTCTAAAGGAAAAGAGAGTCCATACAAAACGAGCAACATATTTCAATCCAAAAATCAATACAAAACGAGCAACATATTTCAATCACGCATGGTCCAACAACCACGCCACTGATTTTGAAAACGCGTCAATTATTGACAAAGGCTCTTTTAGAACCAGAAAAACATTAGAAGCGTGGCATACCAGAATGACACCTAACGCAGATAACCAGTAATCATATTGTATTAATTAGAAGGGTATTTATCTTAACATATATCTACCGGGATACCAATGGTACCATTATCTCCTGGGGCTCCCATATTTCCCTGCAAAATAAGTCGGATATAAGCTCCATGAACCTACGTAACCAAACAAACAGCTCACGTTCCCCAAAGCTGAGACGACAAGACGTCTTGTCTGAATACAGTTAACCCGTGACACCCTTACATCAGTATGCATATTCTCCATACAAGGTTTGTTAGTCATTCACAGGCATTATTCAAAACTGAGGTAGTTTGTCATTTGCAGAGAGCAGTGAAAGAAAGCCATTTTATTTTAAATGATTTAGTTTTGGCAGAATTATTCAGCAGACTGTTGGAAGCACATGTTATGGTTGGTATAGAATGGTATCATATCTTGCTATTATAATGATAATACCCCCCCCCCCCGTAAGCAGGGGTGCTAAATCTCAATTCTGATGGCACTTAACAGAGTATTGGATCAAGCAGGTCACGTTCCCAAAAGCTGAGACACGATATCTTGTCTGAATACAGTTAACACCCTTACATCAGTATGCATATTCTCCATACTTTTGCCCATACATTTCCTAGGAGGCTGACAAGGAGAATTTGTTTAATGATCATGATCTTTGGTCATTTCCTTTATTCTTGTGACCTTACTGTGTGATTTAGGGTCAATATTGTAAGGAGAAATAAGACACTGGTCACTCTTAGAAGTTTAAGGGTTAAAAGATTCTTTCCTTTCACTTTCCTTTGTTCATAGTTATATACAATGAAAAAAAATTAATCCAACAAATTGTGGCCACCCTGAAATGACCACAAACACAGACATTCTAGTCTTCTCAGATAAGAACGAATAAACCGTACATCCCGTCTCCCGCATCTATTAATTAGTTAACTTGGTTAGGCAGGGGACGTTAAAGAACCCACTCACGAGATTACTGTGATGTGGTCTGGCCTGTTTACTGGGAATAGGGGTGAGGGGGCATCTGTTAGATTTGCCTTTCATTGATTGTAAACTGCTTAGCAGTCTGGTAAAGTCCCCCGCACAGTGTTGTAAAGCGCCATGAGCTCAGGATATGAGCGCTATATAAATAAAAGTTACTATTATTATTATCATTATTATTATTGTTATTATTATTATTATTATTATTATTATTATTATTATTAACAAATACATGTATTTCTGCAGCAATTATACAGTGGAACAACCACGCAAAACAACAAAAAATGTACAATGGCTATACTGTGAGAGCAGGAAAGTATATTTTGTAGAGAGGTGGTCAATATAAGGAGGGCTGAACATCTGTTATCAGATAGACTAGCACTAATTTTCATTTTGCGAAAAAAAAAAAATGCTCATTGCAGCTTATAATTATGCAACACACCATTAAACAACATCAATAACAGAGACACCAAAAATTCATGCTATGAAGGAGTAAAGCTGATGAGGGTAAAGTGGTATACTATTTGTCCACAATGTTCATTAACTGGCTGTTGTCAAGCAGTTATTTTGGCAGTCGAGAGACACTTGTGTAGCGTTTAACACTGCAGGAAATGTGTAAACTGTCCACCAAGGATGATAACAGTGGCAATTATAAGGAGGTGGTTATCAGTGGAGGACAAAGTGCATTTCATTTACATTATCTCCAGGACCTCCCTGTCTTCCAACTGTACCCTGGTCTCCGACTGGTCCTTGCTTTCCTTTCTCACCACTCTCTGTTGGTTTGTCACCTGTATCCCCCTTGGCTCCATTAGCACCCTACAACAGGAAAAATAATACAGTGATTATGTCAAATAAAGTAAAGATCTTAACCCTCCCTCCATACCATTTGGATCACTTTTGGTAAATTTCCTGTCTCTGTGTATTACATTTCCTTGTAAATCAGCTGACAGAATTTGGTGTAACATCATTATGCCACCTCTAGCTGATAGGTTTGTTTATTCTTAAAACCTATAACTTAGTTCTTATTAACCAAGCAGGAGGTCTGTATGGGAGAATCTTGACCGAGGTCACCAGTACAGACCGAACACAGTGAGGTCTGTACCAGCGACTGAGGTCAAGATTCTCCCATGCAGACCGACCTAGCTCGGTTAATAAGATGTTTATTATATGGCTGTGTCTTATATGCCAATTTTTTATATTCTTTGTACCTTTTTTTTCTAGACCGGTCTAGATACCAGTCTAGATGGGAAAATCTAGACTGCTTTCAATATTGATTTCAGCCAATCAAATTCGTGAATTCGGTAGTTCCCAGTCCTTGTGAGACACAGCCATATAATAAAAAGAGATAATGTACTGAAAAGGTGACCAATTCTGATAGTTTGAAGGTTTTGTTAGTCATTCACAGGCATTATTCAAAACTGAGGTAGTTTGTCATTTGCAGAGAGCAGTGAAAGAAAGCCATTTTATTTCAAGTGATTTAGTTTTGACAGAATTGTTCAGCAGACTGTTGGAAGCACATGTTATGGTTGGTAAAGAATGGTATCATATCTTACTATTATAATGATAATACCCCCCCCCCCCCCCTATAAGCAGGGGTGCTAAATCTCAAATTCTGATGGCACTTAACAGAGTATTGGATCAAGTATGTCAATTTTGTTCCTGACTTGACAAATCAGTGTCTTTATTGGACAGATCTATCCTGTACTGTTGAATGACTTTTGTATCTTAAGAGATCACTGCTAGTAATTAAAGATTGTCAGTCACCTCTGCAAACCCTCCAAGTGTGACACAAAGCAGAACAATGCAAAGAGACAGACACATGTTTTTCTTCTCAAATAATGTTAGATCATTCCATGGGCTTATGGAGGGATACAAAATGGTATTGTTTAGCATCATAAAAATCCATTCTGGTTCCACCTGGACAATGTAGTTGGTCAGGATGGTCAAAATGCATTTAGCACATAGACTGCTACATGTACCAGTACATGAAGCTTAAGTGGTCTGAAAGGTACTTACACGAGGTCCTGGTTCCCCTTTGAGTCCCTTGCTCCCCGGCTAAAAGCGAAGTAAAACAATTGTAATCACCATCAGTAGCTTAAAGTGGTGAGCATTACATATATAAAAGTGATTAAATTTTGCTAACAATAATTATTTTTTCACTGAAGTTTGTATAGTGAGGACAGACATCAGATAAATTTTTCATCTTTGTAGAACCATTAATTGTCTTAAGTTCTTGACATTACTCTCAGGTTTGCTAATTTTTGGCATGCACCACAAAGTCCAGTAGGTCTGTACTGTTACTGTAAGGGTAAAACATCTGTTAATCTTAGTCTTTGCAGAGCCAAATCCTAGTAAGTTATCAAAATATCTCTCAAAATTTGCAAATTTACTTTTATTTTAAAGCACTATTTACAGTGATGTCCCCGCGTGTTTGTTTGAATAAAAAAAGTGCTCTTTAGTAACAAAGCATAACATGATGCAATAATATAACATTGTTTGTATATGGTGAACAAAAAAAAAAGGAAAAAGTGAATAAATCAACACAAAGTAATATTAAATTACAGATATTTTTCTGATAAGATGAAGTCATTCTTAAGGTTAAAGCAGTTGAGATGTTCACTTGATCACAGAAATTGTTAGTCAAAAATTTTCAACAGTCATGGTAAAGCAGCAGTGTTCTCTAGCTATCTAGAGATATACTGTAGTGGCCTGCCATGACAAAACAGTAACTGCGGCAAAGGTTATATTTATTTCAGATGAGGACACAACCATTTTATGATTTTGTCTATTTCAAGTAACCAGTGCTTCACTAACAAATAGTCAATAAAAACACTGGTTAACAACCCTTACCAAATCTACATATATGTGACATATATATGTTACATATGTATGCCACATATATGTGCCATATATGCCACATATATGTGGCATATATGTCAAATATATGCCACATATGTGTAACATAAATGTGGCATATGTAGGAATTTGGCAGTCATGTTGCATATATATCACATATATGTGACATATATATGCAACATATATGTAACATATATGTGGAACCTGGGAACCACAAATGCACCCTTACCAAATCTACATAAATGTGACATATATGTTACATAAGTTCAATCGTTGCACATATATGCCACATATATGTGGCACACATGTGTAACATGTATGTCACATATATGTAGATTTGGTGAGGGCATGCATATGCAGGTCAACCTAAAGGCATAGATGTATTATAGTTGATAATAGCTAGCCAAAAACAATTGCAGTCAATAAAGAATAACCACAATCCTTAATTGAGATCACAAAATCATATATTTCTGTAAGGCATGGCTTTGCGAAACCTGTTAATATGTAAAGAAAATAGAACTCATATATATACATATATAAACGTAAAAAACCTTATCCTTGAATCATGGAGCTTTGTAAACAATTATTTAAGAAAATAAAAATTAAAACTTCGCACTAAAACTTCGTGCAAAGTTTAATTTTTATTTTCCTAAATAATTGTATATATATATACATATATATATATATACATATATATATATATATATATATATATATATATATAAGTAGAAGCTTGTAAGGGGTCCCACAAACAATGCTGATCAGTCTCAAACGCGCTGCCTGGAGGATCACTGAAGCGATCGTCGGCTCTTGAAATAACGTAAATAAAAGCAGAAATGTAATGGTCAAGAGGCCAACTCCAATGTAGCTTTATTGGTTTATTAGCCCAACGTTTCGACCGTCTCGGTCTTCCTCAGGAGCATACTAATTACATACTAATCACATACTAATCACATACTAATCTTATTGTAATTAGTATGCTCCTGAGGAAGACTGAGACGGTCCAAACGTCGAGCTAATAAACCAACAAAGCTACATTGGAGTTGGCCTCTTGACCATTACATTTCTGCAGTTCTTCTAAATTTTATGAGCCAATCTTTTTTCATATTAAACAGTTATATAAAACATCAACAGCCTGTATATGCAAATGAAAAGCTGTACCCAAATGTAAAGCAAGAAAATGCTCATAGACATATATGGTTGTGGCAAACAAAGCATATATTTTGTATTCCTCCTTAAACAAAGTGAATGAGTGTTTACATCAATAAAATGGCCTGAATTACAACGTACCGCATCAAAGTGATGTATTTCAGTTTTATCCTACAGGCAAATTTTATTTCCATTTGTTGTTGGATATATGGCTATATGCAATAATGATAGAGTTTAATTAATACAAACGAAAATAAAAATTGAAACTAGGATAAAACTGAACCACAACATGTACACCAGTGACATGTACTTGGTAAATTACAGGTCAGTTGGAGAAACTTCTCTTGAGTTAAAGCACATCAATTGCCACAATCAAGTTGTTTTCTATTTTCAAGGGCATTATAGATAAAAAAAGCAGATAATCTCCCTCAATGGATGGTCCCGCAAATATGCAACATTCAAAAACATTAACTCAGAACCCATCAAACAATAAACCAGGCATTCAACTGAGAAAATGATAAGTCTATTGCCCATATAGGTTACTGATGAGTGCATGAACTTCAATGGAATGTATTGGACAAGATTAAGGGTCATAAAACGCAAGTGCATGCTAACGATATAGTGTCAACATTCTTTCCTTTTTGAAATTCCTCTGTGGCATCCTGTGCACGTGTCCTGGATGGTTTTTTGCACAAGGGCCACTTTTGAGTTCTTGAATTGGGACTATACAAATGCTGTCAAATGAGAAGCAAGATATATACTTAGAATCATAGATTAGTTTGTGATATATCTTAAATATAGTAATACTAACAAAAGGTTGCCACTCATGGGAACCCAAAAAATTCCCTGACTTTTCTCTGACTTTTCACTGACCTCAAAACATTTTTCACTGACCTTGAATTAAATTAATTACCAAATTATCGAAAGCGCAGTGCACAAAATATTATTAGCACAGAGTTAAGCAGGGTTTGATGGTTTGTTTTATTTCCTTGGGGTGCACAACTCAAATATAAAATGGCTAAGGCTAAAGACATGCAGGGAACGATTTACGAAATTTCTCGGAATAGCATAGTTCTATTGTTCTATGATACACTTCTCCATCGCTTTTAAGCTTTCTATCCGATTTGCTACACTTGATCGACTACTTCACAAACCTCTGTGGAACCCTCAAATCAACATTCCCCTACTTTTCACTGACTTTGACGAGAACTAAGATTTTCCTTGACTTTTTGCAAAATTCCCCAGTAACTCTTCCCTGACCTTGAAAAATTTGCGGGGTTTACAGACAGATGTAAGGAAAATTAAAAACACGATCACCCACTTTTCAGCTTACCTTTAAATATCCCCCTCAATTTTAAATAGAGAAATGCTTGGGCCTCCATATTACCCTCACCATTCAACGTTTGTGCAGATTTTGGAAAGATTTTCGTATAACCCCCTACCAATCAAAAACAAAGCTGTAGTCCCAAAGGAAATACGTTGTTTTTCCTCTGCTTTCCTTTATCCAAGAATTGAAAGCATAATCAAGTATGGGGATATAATACGGAAGTCTTGTCCAGATTTTTATATTACAGACGTTTTTTGACATTGCGTACAAACACTTCTCGCCCTGTTTGCCCCGTTTCCAAAATGGCGGATTTTAATAAACAGTTTTATAATAATAAACAGTGTAACGTGGAGAAACACTTAGCTAGAAGCTAGTTTACAGGTTTTCCACGAAACAACTTAAACAAATAATTCAAATTGAAAATAACGTTGTTAAGAATCCCAACTGGCCGAAGGCAAACCAGTTAGCTCTATTTCAAGCATGGCCGAGGATTTGAAATTCGAGGCTAATCCAAGTAGCTGTAGCCAAGGCGGGACTTGAACCCAGGAGCGACAGATTGCAAGTCTGACACGCTGACCACTCGACCTTGCTGCCCTCCTTTTACCGCGAAAAGATCTATTGCAGCATGGAAAAGCAAACACTGTACTGTCCTTTGTTATTTAGTGGCCTCTGTATTGACATCAATGAAAACAAACGGAAATTTCGGCTCATCCTCGGTGTAAAAACCTGTAAAGCTCACGAGTGACGTAAAACAAAGACAACAAAACATTAAAAACAAAAGCGTACAGCAAAACAATTCCTCATGACACAAAGAAAACCTCATCAGGTTTTTACACCGAGGATGACCCGAAATTTCGCGCTCTCAAAACATGCCGGAGGTTGCGAATCTTTATGGCAAAGTTGAATCCGCAATCGGCCTAGCTTTCAAACAAAATTCCTCTGGAACCAAGGTACAGCGGAAAGCATTTATTCGCAGCTAAGACAACTATCCATATAACGCAGTTAATTTTGCATGACTTACCAAAGCCGTTAGCGAAGCGAGAAGGCGCCTTTGTTTCTCTCATTATGAGAAAAGTTGTCCAAAATGGGAGAACACTAGCGAAATTTATCCGATGAAACAATGCTTCGGCACTTGCGACTCAAAAACTCCCGCTCTTGTCAAGTCACATGAATATTACCACGTGATGCGTGCCCTCAGGCATTGTGGTCTTTCGTGATGAGAGGGCATGCGCTTTACATGCCATGTAAAATGGTGGAACGTTAAAAAGGCGAGATGGCTACAACATTCATCGAAGAGAAGTATCCCTTCAAAAACCCAAAAGCACTTTTTATCGACGGCAGGATAAAACGGTACAACTTACCTCAAATAAAGACGAGCAAACTCCCGAGGAAAGTGGGAATGTTTCGCTAGGAAATCGCAAATCAGAGTATTCAGATGACCGTGATGACAATTAATGCGGACTTGAGTATGTCGGAGACTATGTCAGATATGTCATTGCCTTCATCTCCGGACCATCAAGGAATGTCTTCGCCTGAAGACAACAGCGATGATATTTTGGACATGAATTGGAGCGGTGTCTCTGAAGGTGATGGAAGAAGCTATCGTGAAAGCTTTTCAGATGATGAAGAGAAATCAATTGGTGGCGACATCTCCAATCAAACAGAAATTTTTAAGGATCCCTTTGTGTACCCAGGTTCACTACTTAAACTGTCTGAGAGCGTTCTTTTGATCCTTACTTTGGTGGTTGCTCACAATCTAAATGGAAATTGTCTTTTAGGTGTAATTGCTTCGATTAATTTGCACTGTATTCCTGGATTACTTAACAATTAAGTGTGTCAGCTCATTGAATGCTCCTAAAAAGTACTTTGCAGACTTGATACATGCATGGGCCATAAGGTAGAGCTGTACACAAGCCATGAGACCCACACCATCAGAGCTTATCCTTGCTATATGGTTTGCCTGTTTTAGCTACATGTATTTAAAGAATTAGTGGCAACGAAATTCAGGTATTTCTCTCTGGTATTTGTAGTTCAGAAGAATCTCACTTTTTATCAAATAATTTAAGCAATTTTGTTATGATGACAGCATAAATAACCCAGCCTAGCTTCACCAAAAACTTGGATTGCATTAATTCATTTGAGAGAAAGGTTCAAGCAGGATACATGCAAGCTATCGTTTAAGTAGAGGCTGATAGTTTCTAAAAGAAACTGTTTGGGGCTGCGTCAGTAGGGGCAATGAAATAATTTGAATATATCAACAAAGTTGAAATGGTAAATTGGCCACTGTTACGATTGTAAAAGCTGACGTTATCATTTAAGTAGGATTGGCAAAATGTTAAATATTTAATAGTTCACAATCAGATCTGCATGCTTGAGTATATATAATGTGCTTATAGAGATTGATATAAGCACTTTTCCATTTTAAGTTTATTATTCATACAGTGTAATAAAAATGAAAACAGCACTGCATCATGTAATATTTGAACCCTACAATGGAATTAGGGACTCCTCAATTTACTGTATCAGTCCATGCAAGGCTATATCGATAAATATGAGCAAACATAAATGCTACATATATGTGCAAACTTGCATACATGTTACATATATGTTTTCATCCTCGCCAATTTTCATATATGTCGCATATATGCAGACATATGTGACATATATGTAGAAATGACTGTAGCATTTTAACTATATGTCACATATATGCACATATATGTGACATATATGTGCAACAATTGAACCTATGTCACATATATGTCACATATATGTAGATTTGGTAAGGGAAGGCTTCTAAAGAATGCTGAAAGACATATATATTACCTCTATAGTTTTTCCAGGTGGAATAGTAACTTCAAATTCTCCTAGATCTCCTTCCTCTCCAGGCGGACCCTTGAGCCAACAAAAGTATTAACCCTTTATGCCACAATATCAGCATGCATATTCTCTATAATGTTCTCTATACATTTCCGAAGGTGTTAACAAGGGATTTTGTTTACTGATCTGATTTTTAATTCTTCCCTCAACCTGCTACACATTTACTTGTAAATTAGTTAGGAGAATTGGGTGTTAGATCAAGATAACAACTTCTAACTGATAAGTTTGAGAATTCTCATTACCTATTGGCTGAATAATGTATGACTAAGGGAGAAGTTACTTGTTAATCACTTCTGACCTCAATATGTGAATTGGGGGTGATATTGTCATGAAAAATTAGACGGCTAGTCACCAAGAGGAATGTAGCACCAGAAACGGTTCTAATAAAAGTAGTTCTCAAAATTTATTATCAAGAACATGGTTAATATCATTGTCACTGTCATCATTATTAAGAAAATTATTATTACCTTTCTTTATGAAGAGAAGCATTTATTGGCTCATGATCAATAAATAATCAAATAATAAATCAGACCATTGGGGCATGACATGGTGGATATGACATGTGGGTATATGAAAAAATCTTGATATAATCATCAAATATTCCAAAAAATGGAAAGAAAAAGTAAGGAACTTAAACCATATTGGTCTAATTTTGTTGATAAATGAAGTTCAGGTGGAACATTCCCTTGATTCATTACACAGACTTTTGCAAAGAAAAAAATTAAAAAAAATAAAACTGTGTATTTGGGTGCTTTACTTTGGGTAATCTTAAATTTCTGAAAATGTTTTATGTGTTTTTTTAAGGTAAACACATAACAAAGCCCCAAAGTTAGACCCAAATATGATTAATTATTCAGACAGGAAGACAATTTGGTCAATCAACTGAGTTGATAATGAAAATAAGTCACCAAACAGAGATACTAAAGCTGATGTTTCCAACATTTAGCCCTTCATCAGAGCAAAAGGGGGGCTGGTGCACCTATGTGGGCCTGGTTCCCCTTTGAACTCTACATGCAGTTGAAGTGTCATAAATAGCCAGATAAAGTTGTCAGGATCTTTTTACATAAGTACAAGAAGTAAAGTAGTAATTACCATGTCTCCTTTTTCTCCATCAAGTAAAGACACATCTCCATCAGCTTTTGAACCCTTGAAAGTAAAGTTCAGAAGAATTCACTCTAAGTAATATGGAAAACAAAGCGTAAATGGTTACGAAGTCTGGATCTCTTGCAACAGATTTGCTAAATAATTATGGGCCACCAACTGAGTAATAGCTCAGTTCCCTCTGCGTAGTTTTTAAGTATAAATGTCCAAAGTTCTTATTATTTCTTCCCAGAATTTCACTGACTTACAACGTCTCCTTGAGGTCCTGGTTCACCTTTTACACCCTACAAAAAAAAAATAAATAAATAAAATAATAATAATAAATAAATAAAGGTATTGAAGCATTCATGAGTGACAAATATTTGTAACATGAGCACGGTTGGTACCATTTTGCATAGGGAGACAATACCATAACAAACAGAAAGTGTGAAAAATTCTTAACTAACACTGAGATTTTAGTAAGCCCAGTTAGCATCTGTGCAAGACACTGTGGCCCCATGGTTAGTGCACTTGATGCTGGGTCGAGTGGTCTGGGTTCGGGCCCTGACCATGGACATTGTGTTGTGTTCTTAGGGAAGATACTTGACTCTCAAAGTGTGTTTCTTCACCCAAGTGTATAAATGGGTACTGGCAAAAATGTGAGGGGTAACCCTGCGATGGACTGGCATCCCATCCAGGGGGGGGGGGGGGGAGGTAGAATAACTTCTAGTTGCTTCATGCTATGGAAACCGGAGTTAAAAACCAGCCTGACAGGTGATTTAGCTCATTGACAGACTTTAGTTTGCATCTGTTATCAACTGAAAAATCAACCTGAACAAATAGATTTACAAACTAATGCTTACTCTGTCACCAATGGGACCTTGATTTCCCTAAAAAGTAAAACAAAGAGGAAGAATATGTTTTATTTTCTAAACTTAACTGATTTAATGTTTTCTTTTAGCCAAGAACAGAATGTTAAATGATCAGTCACTAACAAGTCAATAAACAATAAAAATACTGTATGAATAAAATTATGTTTGATAGAAACATGCATGCAAGCATGTTGTTTAGTATTCATGGTAATTAACTGCTGGCATTCAGCAACTACACTTTATTAACTTACAATCTTCTTGTGGATAAATTCCTATTAGCTGTGAAAAACTGGCAAGTAAATTCAAAAGAATCCTCTGTAATTAAATACTTACAGGTATACCAGGAGGGCCAACTTCTCCAGGAGGACCCTAAAAGAATGGCACAGGTGTCAGACAAGTGTATCTAACACATATTACCTGCACAAGTTCTAGATGATCACTTCTAGTTCTAATAGGAAGTTTTTTCTGCGAACATTTTCACAGCAATACAACACAATTGCAGGAAAAGCTTACAGAAAAATGCATGACTTGTTGTTCAACTGGGCATTTTACTGGTTTTGCAAATACTTGTACTTGTACACTGCCATAGTTGTAATAAGTTAACCCCCTTGAGAGCCCCTCTAAAAGAAAGTGTGGTAACAAACCAAAATGAAAACCACGAGATAGGCTTCTTTTCCAATATCAAACAAGCCAATCAACTGCTTTCAAAGTACTTACTTTTGGTCCCATATCTCCCTTGGGTCCTTGGTCTCCCTAACAGAAAAAAAAAAAAAAATGAGCTATCAGCATAAATTTAATCACTTGAGGGAATAGGTGAAGGAGGATGTAGTGGATATGGTAGATAGAGTTTTTCCTCAATTAATAACGATACCAGGAGCCCATTTAAAATTTTGGCTAAAAGAGTTTGGGAGGGGAGGGGCATTTATGAGAAGGAGGACACTTAATTGACAGGGGGGGTGCAAATGAAGAAACTATTACTCTGTAATGATTCAGCTGTTGTTGAAGTGTAAAAAGTTATAAATCAAGTGGCAATAGAAACAGCTCTTCCTTGCACCTCTAGAATTTAAGAAAGTGAGCAAGGAGGGGAGTCCTTATTGGAAGGGGAGCTTGTTTGAAATTATGGCCTGGAGGGTGAGTGCTTATTCAAGGAAAAATCCTTATTAGAGCATGGGGGCTTATTTGAGAAAATACAGCACTTCAATTACCATAATTACTACTTTCATGTTCCAAATTTTGGATGAAGTGGTGGAACAGAAATCTTTCAAATTCAGTGTCAAATGTTTGACATGAATAAGGACCTTGTGTTGAAGACAAAGTGCATTGTTTTGTGTTTATTTAAATTATCTAAGTTGGACCATCTGAGAGGCTTCATTTGGACAAGGCATTTACCAGAGCTCCTTTTGTTGCAGTAACAGGACCATCGTAAGGGTCACCCTAGAAAAAATATCAAAAAAACAATGCCAGATTAATAATTCATAATTCTTAACTAACTCAAATGAGATAACTGAGCAATCAACTTAGGTAACATGATTGATTCACAGCTGTATCAAGTAACTGTCAAATAGAAAACATGGCACTACTTAGTATTACTGTGTTTTAGAATTAGTCTAATAACTTGCTGAACAATAGTTACCTTTTGTTAAACACAAATTTTAAGGGGAAAAAAGAGATGTCCCATCAAAATGTTACAGAATTACTGTTGAAGAACTGACACCATTGCTATATGGATTTTCGATAGTCAATGATAGTAAATGATAGGTATATGCTTAACTTTAATTTCCAACATTTGAATATCAATTCCCTTACTTTTCTGCCAGATGTTTCTTAAAATTTTAGCTCAGGGAAATTTATGTCAAACCAAACAATGTACTCTGGTTGCCTCAAACTTTATTGAATTTGAACTGAGAAATTGCCATTTGGTCTCTCCTTAGACAGAAAGGATCAAATGTGATACCTTGAGGCCTTTGGATCCTTGATCTCCAGGAGTTCCTGCTATCCCAACTCGACCATCTACTCCTGTGCGGCCAGGTTCTCCCTTAATACAAGAAAACACTTGAGCAATTAACACATCGAAAACATTTGGACGTATTTCATGATTGAATGGTTGTATTCAAAACAATTAGCCTAGGTCTTCTGCATTCCAACTTTTACTTCCTTATGAGTTACACCTGGTTTTGTTCGTCAAACGAAGGTTTTAAGTCTATAAGAACCAAGGCAATGTAGTAACTCTGACTTTCAATTTCAATTGGGCCCCCATAAGCTTCTAAACACACAATCATGCAATCTTCAATCTATGCTAAACTCAACGTTAATCCAACTGCACATTCTGGCTCCATGGATCTGTGCCATTAATTAAACTTCCACCCTTTCTTTGGCAATCTAACCCCACTTTTCTTTCTTTTTTTTTTTTCACAGCCTGCTACATGTTTTTATTTGCAAAGATCTTGTAATCCAGTTTTAATTGTGAATAACTGTATTTCTGGCTTATAAATGTTGAATGTCCAATAAAATTAAATAGTTCAAAATCACCAAAAACACACACAAAAACAAATCAAAAGACAAAAAAATAAATAAATAAATAAAAAAAAAACAACAAAAAACCTATTTTAACCTCTAAGGCCCATTTGTTAACAGAAATATTATACAAGTATTGTAATGTTACTTCAGTACAAAAACTTTTTTTTTCTTAGCTATTGTGTGCTGCGTGGTAGATGTTATTTCTCTTTAACCACATGTACCTTATCCCCATCACATCCACAAAGTCCCATGAAACCTTTTGGTCCAGCTATTCCTGGGACTCCCTAGAAGTAAGTGGATTAAAATAATATTTGTCAGATTGAGGCAATGATGTACCATATGCTAGTTTAACATACACACGCAGAATGAGAAAACGTGCTCTTTTAATACAAATTGTTACAATAAGTTAGTCCTACATCACTTGTCATGTTACCTGTTTCCTTATTTGGAAATAAAATAAAGCAGTTGTGGTTCACAGAGTTTGTAGTTTGTATGCCATAACACAAATGCTGGTTGAAATTCCAATACTTACTGGTATACCATGGATGCCAGGAAATCCAGGCACTCCAATCATTCCCTAAAATAAAAAAAAATGAAGATACATTTTAACAAAGAAAGAGTTCCAGACAATGCACTGATTTGGGGAAATGAAAGACTTGTATTAGAAAACCTTAGCAACATTTCCTACAAAGAAAACATTTCAGGAAATCAAGGCTGTGCTCTAAGGAAAATTGAATGGAGCCCAGTGCTCTGAAACTGTGAAATCCAGGGTGCGCAGCATATGCTTTTTATGAAAAAACTAAAATTTGGGAGTCACCCAACAACAAAATTAAAGTGCCAGAGGCCACTGGGCACTGCTAGATCATGGCACTAGAAACACTCACTGCCTGGCAGCAAAAAAAAAAGGATTTTTGTTTGGGATCTGGTCTCCTTCTAGCATTTCAAGTTCTCTTTCTATCTTGATCAACCCTTTCCCTATTCTCCACAATGTCTGCCATTCATTTCTTATGATTTTAGCCCTGAGATCAAACTATATATCCTATGAAATGAAATTTTTTTTTTCTTTTCTGACCCCTCTAAGAAGGATTTTAAGATTTTCTTCTACTGCACATTGTTGCTCTTCTTGATAGAATTCCCTCTGCTGAAAGCGTTGCTCCTTTCTTCATCTTTTACCATTACAAACAACTGCTAGTTTAGTTAATAAAACTTTGCATCTCAAAGTGTGCTATTTTCAGAGTTAAGTGAGAAAATCCTTTGCATTTACCTGATCACCTTGAGTTCCTGTAGGGCCCTGTACTCCAGCCTCTCCCTAAAATACAAGAAAACAAACAATATTTAAGCATGCATGGTCTGGTGCAACCTGCCCTCACAGGCACTTCCTTTATGCACACTCCCCCCCCTCCCCATAAGAGACAAAAAAACTGATATCCATCAAACAAATGAAAACTGAAATTTTCTCACTCCTGGGTTTGTATACACATAAAGAGAAGAGGAGAAAAGATTTCTCTGCGAGGAAAGAACATGACAACCGAGTGCTATGCTCGGTCTTTTGATCAAATGTTCCTAAATGCTTGCCAGTTATTGTAGGTGTGTCATACCTGATAAAGAGGAGAGGCCTATTGAAAAGGAGGCTGGGAGCTACAAATGGGCCTTGCTTAGATTTCTTAGTTTTTGCAACCATTTTGTCTGGCACATAGCATTTTTTGTTTTCAATCAGATTTTAATATCGTACACTTTATCAATCTCTGAGCTTCTCTCAGGTAAAATATGTTTTGTGTTAAAACAATCATTATCAAACAAATTTTTGACAAAAACCCCATTGTTATATATTCCAAGTAAGATTACCTGAAAATGCAAACTAAAAACCCTAAGTGTAACTGGGGGTTCTCTCGTTTGAAATGATGAGGAACACTGAACACAAACATTACTCAGAACAGTGCTTTGCTGCAATACCAGTGAAAGGTTAAGAGGAGGAGAGGGGCATGGCCTTGCAGTATCACTCCAATTTTATTATACCCTTACAGTCGAAATTTCTAGTTCTACTACTGGCACTCATGTAGACAACTCATATGCAATTTTTCACCAAAATTATTATCAAAAACAAATCTGGAAATATCACCTTGTAACCCTTGGGGCCTTGTAATCCATTTTTTCCAGGAGGACCCTACAAGGCAAAGACAAAAGCAAAATATTGGAAACACAATCACCATTAATTAATAAAGGGGCCCACTCAATCAACTCAGGGCTTGACACTAACGGTAGCCAACTGGCCACAGACTAGTACAAATTTAGTTTTGGCTAATGGTTTTCAATTTCCACTAGCCAGTTTGGCTAGTAAACAAACTAAAACTGTTGAAAAGTCAGCATCAAGCCCTACAATTCCTCCCTTTTTCATTTTCATTGGAAAACCATTTACAATCATTGTCATAAAAACAAATACTGTACAATAAAGTGACTCAAACTTAATGTTATTGATTAATTCAAAGGATAGGAGATCCCAGAGCAGAGGGAAATGAGAATGGGGGATTTCCTGATACATGTGTACATGAATATCATTGACTCCCTGATATTCATTGAGAAGGCACTATAGCCAAGTGGTTAGGGCGCTGGCCTGGTTAACTGGCAGCCACAGCCTCAAGCCCTTCACCCTGTAAGTTACAAAACATTCTACAATTGTTTAATTTGTTTCTTGTGTTCAGTCCACGCGGGACTGGTACAATTACATCATTTAAATTGTTAAATGATGTAACTTATTCTTATAATTAACAAATGGTAAACACCACAGCATACACCATTGAGTTATGGATGCACGCGGGAAGTTGCTAAGCACGAAAGAAACGTAAGAGTCGCTCGGGGCTATCGCCTTGAGCGACTCTAGCTTCTTGAGTGCTTAGCAAACCTCCCAAGTGCATCCATAACTCAATAGTGTACGCTGTGGTGTTTACCATTTGTTTTATAACATAACATTGATACATTTTAGCTAAAGAGTTCCCTTTTATTTAACAAATCTTACGTGACCAGAAAAAACAAGCACGCACGGAAAAATAGTCTTTGCATTTGCTCACGTCAGCAGCGTACACTCATAAGCAAATGGGGGATGCTAAATTGACCAATCAGAACGCACGCTTTACTTTGGTTATGTTATAATCATCTGTTGTCAGGCGCATTGAGATTAGAAATCCGCCCTAGAAGCATCTACTCATTATTATTATTATTACTATTATTATTAAATATTATGGGATAAATCATGTGCTCGAACCGTGTTGTGCTCTGGCCTGTTTACTGAAATTGGGGACATCTGTTACAATAAGTCTTCCCAAAAAATTGTAAACAGCTGCAAGCAGTCTGTTAAGTCCCCCGCAAGACATTGTAATGCGTGTTTGATCATATCCCAAAGTTAATTTGCACAATATAAATATTAGATTATTATTATCTCAAAGAAACTATCCTACAACTGATTAGTGTAAAAATTCATGTCTTCTCAATAAAAGTTCAGGGATATTTTCCATAGTATGTGGTTTTCTGAGTTTGACATTAAGAACTATACTGCATGCAGTCACAAATTATCAAAGACTAAAATTTTCAAGTGTTACAGTCATATAAATATCTCCCTAAATCAATTTGCCATATAATTTTTGACAGAGTGATACTAAATTGAAAGTGAAGCTTGCAACCAGTGTTCCTACCTTTGCAAAAGGTTTATGTGATCTGTGATGAAGGAGTTCAACAAAGCATATGTACACCAAAGATAAAAGTTCAAGTATTTAATTGTTGGAAATTGTCCAACTTCCTATGCACACGACAAATTTCAAGGTAGTGCCTCCACCAAATGATTTTCTGTAGCTTCTAATTCTTTTTCAATCAATGAGAAAATTAAATCTCTTAGCGTATAATATGTTATATCCGGGTATCCATGGCTATTGAAGGCTTGGCTGCTAAGCCTAAGGACGTTTTAGATACATTGGATCTGACTACTTTTGGTGTAAACTCTTCTTGTATATTTGAGTCTGTTCCGCTACAGTTAAAGACTTTGCGACACTACAAATTGGCGACGAGGATAAAAGACAATCGGATAACATGTCAAGATGAGTTTTGAAAGGTTTTGGTTGTCACCAGTAAATTTAGAGGCGACAAACTTGGCGGATGAGTGGAAGTTTTGGCTCGATGCTTTCGACAACTACTGAATTGCTACGAAATTAGATAAGGAAAGTGACGACGTTCAAAAAGCTACTCTTCTACATCTTGCAGTGACGGGAGTCCAGCGTTTGCTCTCAGGTTTGCTGGGAGAGAACAAGAAATTTGAGGAAGTTAAACAAGCGTTGAGTGCACATTTTCAGCCGAAGAGAAACAAGTGGGCAGAGAGGCACAAGTTTCGAAAACATGCTCAACTTCAACATGAATCACTTGATACCTTCATTGCAGAGTTACGTATGCTGAGTTTAACATGCGACTTCGGGGAAGCAACTGATGATATTCATGGTCAAGTTATAGAGAAGTGTTCTGACGGATATCTACAAGAAAAGCTACTACAACAAGGAGAGACTCTTACACTGGAAAAAGCCCAGACGCTTGGGAGAGCAATTGAATCTGCAAAGAAGGATACACAGCTACTTGGGGGTCACGGGGCCCAAAACTTGCCTGGAAAATCTGATGTTAATGCGGTAAGATCTTCAGTAAATAAAGCGAAAGAAAAAGCCTGCTTTCGATGTGGAAAAACGGATCATCTTGCTAATAACGAAAGATGCAAAGCTAGGAATGCACAGTGCATAAAATGTAAGAAGACTGGTCACTTTTGGAAATATTGCAGATCAAGAGAATCAGAGAATAAAGAAGATGTAAAGTTTGTCCAGCCAGTCCAGCAACAGTCAGATAAGTCTAACCCTGAATATGTTAGGTATACTACTAATAATGAGGGGCTGGGTGTTGAAACTGATGTTGAAATCAATGGTAAACTTGTTCAAATGATGATTGACACTGGCTGTGCTAAAAAACCTTGATCCCTCAACAATGGTTTAGAAACAACCTGAACATTCCTCTTAACCCAACCAATGTCAAGTTGTCAGCTTTTGGTGGAGGAGACCTCAAGTGTTTAGGAGTATTTGATGCTAAACTGAGATGCAATAAGATGGAAGTAATGGAGCCAGTGTATGTGATCGATGTGGAAGGTCCCCCCCTGTTGGGAAGAAGCGCCCTGTCCACCCTCAACCTTGTAAAAATCCATGCAGTAGGGGAGAGCCCAACCAAGGCAAGGGAGAAGATCTATCAGGAGTATGAAAATCTCTTCAAGGAAGAGCTTGGAGACTTTAAGAATTATGAGTACAAAATTAAAATCAATTCAGATGTCCCTCCCAAGGTACAAAAACAAAGGCCAGTCCCAGCACCCTTAGAGGAGAGATTGAAACAAGAAATAGAGCGAATGATCCAAGAAGATGTGATTGAAGAAGCGGCAGGAGCATCATGGATATCACCTGTGCAGATTGTCTACAAGGGGAATGGAGAATTGAGAGTGTGCGTTGATCTCAGGGAAGCTAATAAAGCAGTGATAAGAGAGCGGTTTCCAATTCCTAGAATCCAAGACCTGTTACGGCAACTGAGTGGGGCTCGGATGTTTTCGAAAGAAAGAATCTAGAGAAATTACATCGTTCATAGCCGCAGGTAAAGTGTATTGGTTCAAAAGGCTGCCCTTTGAACTTGCGTCAGCACCAGAGGTGTACCAAAGGGTCATGAGCATAGTGTGTGAGGGCTTATCAGGTGTGCTTAGCTACTTTGATGATGTTGTGGTGTACGGGTCAACACCAGAAGAACACTGGAAGAATCTTTGTGCAGTTATGGATAAACTTCAAGACTTTGGCCTTTGTCTCAATGCAGACAAGTGTGCCTTGGGCATGTGTGAGCTGAAATTTCTAGGACACGTCATCTCTGCTGAGGGCATTAAGCCTGAACCTGACAAGGTAAAAGCCATTGCAGATGCACCAGTACTTCAAAACCAAGCTGAACTGAGATCATTTCTGGGAAGTATTACATACCTTACACAGTTTGTTTCCAACCTTGCAACAGTGATCACTCCCTTACGATATCTTATGCAGAAGGGTGTGGTGTGGAAATGGAGTACAACAGAATCCAAAGCCTTTGAGGAAGTTAAAGAGCTTCTGATTAAAGCACCATGCTTTGCACACTACTCATTGGAAGCCAAGACCAAACTTGTAGTAGATGCCAGCCCAGTCAGTCTTGGGTGTGTCTTGCTGCAAAATGTTGACAGCCATTGGCAGTCCATATCTTATGCATCCAGAAGTCTAACTGCTGCAGAGAAGAGATATTTACAGATCGAACAAGAGGCAATGGCTGTGCTGTTCAGATTGCAGAAGATGCATTCTTACATTTATGGTCGCCACGTTGTCGTCTCGACTGATCATAAACCACTGCTTGGCGTATTCAATAAAAACACTCAATCAATTCATCTTGAACGGATTGCTTTGAGAGGTCAGGACTATGACTTCTCACTCACTTATGAACCTGGATCTGAGAACATTGCAGATGGACTGTCAAGATTACCTTTGAACACTACTGTTACAGAAACAAGTTTTGTTGAGGAGCATGTACACTTTGTCAAAAGTGCTGATGCTTTGCTCTCAATTGATGAAATAAAAGAGACTGGAGAGTCTGACCCTGAATTACTAGAGGTGGTGAAGGTACTTGATGGAACCCAGAACCTGGTAAATAATAAATGGAAACATTTTAAAGATGAACTGAGCTTTGCACAGGGCCTACTGTGGCGGGGTCGATGAATTTATGTTCCTGAGAAGTTGAGAAAAAAGGCATTGACCTTGGCACATGAGGCTCATCAAGGTATTGTGCGCTGCAAGCAACGCCTTCGTAGAATCCTGTTCTGGCCGGGGATAGACTCTGACGTTGAGGACTTCTGCCGAAATTGCGAGACATGTGTGCGCCTTCAACCACTACAACAAGACACACCTAATACAGCACCTCCTCTTCCCGATTACAGCTGGGAGAAGTGTGCCCTTGACCTGGTTGGTCCATTTCCTGGAGAGATCTACATCATGACTGTTGTTGATTACAGAAGCAAATGGCCTGAGGCTATTGTCCTTAAGCGTAATACAAGTGAGAGTATAGTAACTGCAGATATATTTGCACGATTTGGATATCCAAAAGTTCTGATCATGGAGAATGGACATCAGTTCGTAGCTGAGGAATTCCAAGACTTCATGAAGGCAAATGGAATACAGCACAGAAGAGTATCACCCTATTTTCTACAATCAAATGGGCAGGTGGAAAGATTTCATAGGTACCTAAAGCACAGTATCAGAGCAGCAGAGTTAGATGGTCTATCCTGGACAGAGGTTCTGCCCATAATCCTGCAAGTTTACAGATCCACTCCACATGCCAGGACTAACATGACCCCAGCTAAACTGTTTCTCAACAGAGAGATAACAACAAAGTTGCCAACAGTACCAGAATTGGATCGGAACAACCCTGAAGAGAGGTACAAGGAATACCAGAGGAAGTTATGTGAGTATACTGATGCCAAGCGACATGCACAACAACATAACCTAGTACCTGGGGATATTGTATTTGTAGCAAATACAAAATCTGGAAAATTGATTCCCATGTTTGGTCATCAGAGGTATGTCATTGTTCATAGCAAAGGACCAGATACTTTCGAACTTGTCAATGCTGAGACTGGACAACATTTCACTCGTAATGTGAAGTTTCTTAGTAGAGTTCCACGCATGGAGCTACCAGTTAATGATGACAATGACAACGGCTGCTTGGAGTCGGAAGAGTTCACTGGGGCAGCGATGCCTCCTTTGGATCAACTCGGATCTACAGTCTCAGATGATAGGAATCCCGCAGATAGTGGTCCGACCGACTCAACAATGGCATTGAGACGTTCAACTCGAACGCCAAAGCCAAAGAGAGATGCTGACTTTGTTTATGACTAGAACATTGTTTTAGTTCTTCTATGTTAAGTTGCGTTGTTAGAGTGGACTTTGAACGTTAAATAGGTTAGGATGGGATGTTATATCTGGGTATCCATGGATATTTCAGGCTTGGCTGCTAAGCCTAAGGACGTTTTAGATATGTTGGATCTGACTACTTTCGGTGTAAACTCTTCTTGTATATTTGAGTCTGTTCCGTTACAGTTAAAGACTTTGTGACACTACAGCGTAGTTTACACTGAATCCAAGCAAGTAACCCTGTATCTGTTTCATGGCAATGTCTGATTCAAACATTGATAAATAGACAGGAAAGCTTCAGAAGAGTTCTGGCACAGTTTTTCCACAAATCATTCTGAAGTAGAAGTGATTAATTAAGCAAACATAATTTTATAACTGAATAAAGGCTGATATGAGTCAAACCATTTTTAAAACTGATTAAATGTTTAACAATGTCCAATGCTGCTCAATTCTGTAAACTAGTTTAGGGACCCACATAATTATGTTTGTTATGAAAGCAAATTACTCATTATCTGCAGGCTTGTTGCAAAGCACTAACTGCTGGCAGATTGTGCCAGATGAAAAAGTAGCAGCCACTGGCTGGATTTTTGGCCAGCAATAACTTTTTAAAGCATGATAATAGAGAAGGAAAAGCACATTCCATCTTTGACATACTACACTATTAAAACTTTCAGCCTGCAGCCCTAACTTCCTAATTATAACACTTTCTCATGAAAAGAAGCTAGAATAGTATTAGGAGAAACAAACCTCCCTTCCTGGCGGTCCCTCGACTCCAAACGTTCCTGGTCTTCCCTGCAAGGGTAAAAATTACAATTATATATATTGCACTCAAAGATGACAGGGGGAATTTCTGTGTAAAAAACATTCATTTGACACACATTTGAAATCTTTCCCTCAAAGAAAAAAATCAAAAGTTTCAAATACGATCAATTTTGAAAAGTCCAGTTTAAAGATAGCAAGAATATACAATAACCTCCCCTCAATAAAATCTCAATTTTGCAGAAGGAGTTTGGCAAAATTAAATTATAAGATCCTTCACCTGACAAAAAGGATATTTAGGATACATGATCCTCAAAACTGGTTCAAGGAGCAGGTAGGGAGGAAAGTTCATTTTAACCCTTTAACTCCCATGATCTGGTTGTCAATTCTCCCCTCTAGCTGCTATACATTTCCTTGTAAACTGGTCTGGAGAATTTGGTCTTCAATCAAAGCAACAACTTCTACCTGATAAGTTTGAGTATTCTCATTACCTGTTTGCTAGATAATGTATAGATATTATAAGGAGAAGTTACAGAGTAATCACTCCTGGGATTTAAAGGGTTAATCAATTTTCTAATTAAATTTTCCCTTGGACAAATGCCCATCACACATGCTATAAACAAAATAATTCCAAAAATTTCTACTTCATGCATGGCAAAATTTCAGGGCATGAAAAATAATTTTACATAGTAGAGATGTTAATTTTGCATTCAACAGTTTGTTTCAGTTCCAAAGGTTTGCCTGAATCAAAGTTGTTTTCCATAATACGATAGACGAGTTAGTTTTAATTATATGACTTACCCTTGAACCTTTAGGTCCAGGTTTACAATTGCATTTCTCATCATTTTGATCCTAAAGATAACGAAATATATTGTTGTAGTTAATTCATATACCCATGTCCTGAAGGTGTATGCCTATTTCTAAAAATTAAGGATTAATACACCTTCTTGCAACAATGTATAGTCACTGAAAAAAAAGTCAAAAGAAAATAAGGAAAAAACCAAATGCAAATCAATTGGCCTATGAAATTACAATGTGGCTGTTGACAATTACAATATGGCTGTTTGAGAAAAGTCCAGTGATTCCAAATCCAATGTTGGTTTTCCTGAATTATTCGCCCTAATATCCTTAAGTGACTACATAAATCATTTAATAACTACATGTATGTTCCTGAGACTGATAAAAAACTATTTTCTAGTGTGCACAAGAAAGGAGAATTCTTCTCCTAATTTTCAAATTTCTCAATATAGTTCCAAACAAATATCAAACACTTTCATGACATTTTTTAAGACTGCTGGGAATTTAGTCCATTTGAGATAGCTAGAGCACGACAGTCTGAGTACAAATTTTCTTCCAAGTTCAGAAGAGATTTTCTCGTATACACGAGCTGCAAAAATTCACTGACTTCAAAAACAGGATATATTTCTATACAAATATTGATTACCCTGAACAGGTTTAATTTGCACGACGTTTTCTGTAGAAATTTGATCAATATTTCTGACTCTTCGTGTCGATCAGGAACACAGAGATTTTCATGCCCACATTTGGATATTTCATTGCCTTAATTCACTTACATAAACGCGGTTTCCTCGCTAATTTTCATTTTTGTTTATTTCTAATAGCCATACTATATATCGTAGGCATCTTCTATCCTTCAGAATTATCCTTTGGATTTAATTGAGAATAGTTAAACTCAGTTTCAAAAGCTATTTTTTAAAATTTTCCGTGACGATTCGGTGGCACTCGGGTTCATGCACTATAAAAATCTCTCAGGACTAGAAATGGGGACATTTCAGAAACCCATGCCACTTAATTGTAAACGCTTCTCATTTTGGTTTTTCCGAGCTTTCACTAATTAAGATACCAAATACATTTTGAGCGCAATGTTTGTTTGTCCTCCTGACATTGAAAGAGATGTTTGAATTTCCATCTATTTTAAACTCTTATGGCATTTAATTGCACGCAGGTCGATGAAACAATCCTTAGTTTGAAATTGTGTCGAATGCGAAGCAATAAAATCTTAGAAATTCCTAACTTTAAACTATTTACCGTTATGAAAAAAAATTGAGAAGAGCAATTTTTTTTTCTTTTTGCTAAAGCTAATTAACTCAACCAAAATATCACCACATTACTACGTGGTGTTTAAAAATAATCAGAAGAATATGTTTTTCCCGATGCATAAACAACATTTTATTGCGCACTTGAAGAATCTTAACCTAGTCGGGCGACAGGGTGAAAGAGACATACATGTGGTTGAAGTACTCACGAAAGACAGAATGTTACCACGCGCGACAACTCGCGAGTGAGTGGAAAGTTGGCGTGAGGCGCACGCTTAGTTTTACCCAAGAGATTTCTCTAGAGCATATACATTTTAGCAATCGCAGTCGCCAAGAAACTAAAATAAGATGATTGGATCAGCAAACCTTACCTGTGAATTCGCTGTTCTGCACACAAAGAAAAGCAGGGCGAAAAGAGAGGCCGCCCTGTTGAAGAGAAATGAGAGAAATAGAACTCAGACAACCCTTTCGTAAAAACCGGGGTAAAAGCGAAGCGAAACCGTACACTGAAAATTGAACAAAATCGAGCCACGTTTTAATGAACCTACCTCAACCCCATGATGAAAAAATATCAAATTATCGCCAAAAAGAGATTTAAAGCATGCAGAACTGAAGCAACTCCGCGGATCGTTCACACGCTTCGAGGAAAGTACAGTACAAGGGTTTGTTATCCGAGCCTGGACGGCCGTGTGTCACTTCAAAGGAAGTGGGTAAAACGAATGTGATGCATTCCTATTCCCCAAGGAGGCGAGGCTGACAGTTGACAGGCACTTGTATAAACCTCACATTTTAGGGATTGTATGCAAAGGTGGAGGGTGATGAAGAGGAAGTATCAAGTTTTGGATTGTGTCTGTCCCACCTCAATAACACGCATAGCTGAGCACGCCTTGGCGCCGAAAGAATCTCCCTTTCGCGGCAAAATTGAGGATCGGCATGTTTACTCAATAAACCGATCGATATTTCCGGTGGGGAGTAGTCTTTGTACCGCTTGAGCTCCACCAATCGATCCCCAACTGTTTTGTGGTTATAATTATTTAGCGTGCGCATAAAACAGCTCATTCATGAAAGAAACGCTTGCTGTCAGACACTTAGTAGGAGGGGACAAAATCGCATCAACCGAAAAAAAGGTGAAATCAAAACGAAGGGAACTTAACGTCTTTCGCGACTCGTATGTCAAAAATTAAAAGTTATCTCTCCACTGGATCTTATCTCGTCCTGTCATCTTGCAACTGTATTCCAAATCACCTTTAGAGATATACCAGTTTAAACCAACATGGGGGTTTGTATTTTGAAATTTTACCCGTCAAAAGAGGTGGTGCAACTGATACAAGTGCGATTTGTACAGCTGCTTGAGCTTTGAAGGGTTATGGGTGAATTTGACTCCCTCCTTCAGGCAGTGAAAAGTGTATGGTGCTTCTCGGGTTTGGCTAGTAATTTTTGCTGACAAAATTTAACACGAGATTTCTTTTTTAATAAAGACCACACACACAAATGGATAAACAAAAGGGTATCGACACTTAATTTTCAAGTGAAACCCCTGGAAACGATCACTCCTCTTAAAACGTAAAAAATGAACACTAAAGAAAAAAGACAGTTTTCTTAGAACTGGGACGTTCATCACAGTGAAGTCGACTTCAACGAATTCCCAAAGTTGTTTTATTTGCTCGTCAGATTAGCCTGAGATTGTCTTGTCTTCAAAGAACAATATTTGAAGATCGTAAAAGAATGTGGAATTATCATTTCACGCGTTGATAAAATAAGTTCTGTTGTTTTTAGTGTGTCCGACTACAAAATTCATGATTATTCGCGTGCCAAAAGTCAAGCGTGATTGCTACGAAAAAGACCATACTAAGCAAACATCACGTCACTTGAAAAAACCTCTCTTGGGCTCTATGGCCCAACACAAGAGTATGCCATTTATATCACACTTCGTTCCGTTCAACCTCAACTTCACACCAGGAGGCCTGCGTCCGTAACCAAGGCTCCTCTTAGGTCGTGGCGGACGCAAGTAAGGTCAAGTTGTCTGGCGTAAGAGAATTATCCGTAATCTTAATCAGTCCTTAGATCAAAAAGCTGTAGAATAAATTATGAAAGTTTCACAGTTAATATCATTTATTTGACGCACATGCACGAGGGTGTTTATCTTGTCTGGGAGCAACTCGCAGATCAGCGATCAGGCATGACTGCTATTTGCGGTTAGAATACTTGAAGTGCTTTTTTCCGGCTGTTGAATATTTTCTGACGAAAAGCAAATAGTATTTGACGCATTTTTCTTAGAATCGTGTGCAGACCTTCAGACCCGAAGGGACTTCCGTGCTAAGGGAAGGACACACCTTAAGTTTAAATCCAAAAATTTCGTCGCGGTTAGCTGAAAGCATGCAATCTTCTCTTCTCTAAGCTCTTTGTTGACCGTCCAGTTTATGTTTAATCTCCAGCAAGCTCTTCTCACCCTAAGAATTAAATCGAGCAGAAGAACACTACAACTAAAAAAATGTCTACTGTCTGCTAAACGTGATCTAAATCCCTAACGACACGCCATCTGAAAGTCTTAAGAAATTTCCGTATAATTATTAGATTAATTTCACGCAGCCTGTCGGTTGTGGGATCTGGAGAGTTGAACCTTTGTTCAATCCGAGTGAAAGCGAACCCACCCAGTCGCAGAACTTTGACACTCGGGAATTTCGCGATCTGTCAATAAATCGTGAAACATTATCACCCGTGACCTGTGGTGAAACAAAAGCCGCTTTCTCAATCTTGGAATTTTGGTCTGCTGTCCATTTGAGTCACCGATCAGCGAGCGACAATTCGCAACTCTCCATACACAAAAAGCGTCGTTCACTTAGTATGTCCAGATAAGAGCACAACAAACGTAGTAGCTGCTTGTGGATATATCAATTGGCCATGCGGTATGTGTTGGCCACGATCTTGTTTTTACATTTGTATGCTTTGATTCGCGATCTCTGAATTTGCCTTGGAAGATCCCAATCGAACACGCGCGTGTAGTGATGTCTAGGATTTAGCTATGCTTTGTCATGTTGCAGGTTTTTAGTCCAATTTGCCGCTGTTTTTTTTGTATTATGTGGATGGTATCTGGTGAATCCTCCTTTTGTGGACGCAGCGGTATGTCTGTTTGATTTTTACTGTTATTCCCCTAGCTCTGGGCTACTCAATCTAATTTTTCACCAATTCACTATCGCTGATCAAGAAGATCGTTTGAATCTTACCGCGCTCGGATTCGGTTTGCAGCTCTTGCAACCCAATAATGCAAGTTATTTCTAAAGGCAGTAAATACTATTCCTAACAAGGCGTATCTCTATTTACATCTGGTACACTCTGAAACCGTTTGGTACATAATAAATGTCCGTTTTAATTATAATCAGTGTGCAAGTGAAATCTTGCTCGAAAATTAGAGTCAGGGACGCACCTCGTGTTTATTCGGCAATAACTATACTACCTATGCTGTCTTTTTACTTGTAAGACTTCTGGTGGCTATGTAGTCTTGATGATTTTCACTACAACATTCATAATATTGATTGCACTGGGCCTCGTGGACAACCATGCAGTCGGCGTAAAATTTTACCACTTGAATCTTCCTCTCTCAATCTTCCAGAGAGTTATCACTAAGGGACATTCAAATAAGTTCAAGTAAATTATAAAGCAAACGTGGATCACTCCAATTTAGATTGTAAGGGCAATCTATTTTTAGTATGTTACTTTTAAATGAAAATTAAGCACACTCGCATAATTAACGTTTGCTTGTTTTACTCAAAGTGGGATAGGATTTGAGAATTGAAACAAGTTTGTGGAGCAATTTTTCTAGATTGTGAACAATATTTGATTCGGTGTGATTTTCTCGGAGGATTTCCTATTTGGAGTGATAACGCGCACGGCACTTCGAGAGGTGTGCGTGAATCTCACGCGCGCTGTACGTTGTACGAGTGCGCGAGTGGCTAAGCGACGACAGACGTGCGACAGGCCTGTCAAGTAAGTTGCCAGTATAACCACTCTGCGGCAGTTTTGGAATAAATCCCTATAATAACATGTTGATAAGACGAAAGCTCTCTTAAGCATGTCATAAACAAAACGGCAGTTTCGGTTGAAACACAGAAAATTCCCCGTTATGTTTACATTCAAATATTAGCGAGACAAGTCTCGCTCGGGGAAAACCATCAAAACAGAGGGACTTATGTTTTGTAATTAGAACTTCACGAATCGATATTCCGAAAGATCATTAAAGTCCCGGGAACTGCCCTAAAGTCATGATCGAAATCGACCATTACGATCTAATAAGCGAATTATAAGATCAACGACAAGGATCAACAGTTTTTTCTCCCGGCGAATCACGAAATTTTAGCAAGATTTAGTTGGTAGTTTTCACACTGCGAGCCGATGAAGGAACCAAAAATTGAACATTTAGACTTCCTGAGACCATCTGTGCGATCCATTTTCATTTCAAATCGTCAGGTAGCCTTCGACCCTTCTCCCAAATCTATTTCCGGTGCTATCGAGGCCGAAGAAAATGCATTCGACGAAGAAATATTTCATCTGTTAACTTATAGCTACCGAAACGCACCTTACTGTTACGTATCGATCAATATCATTCGGAAAACATCGCTGTTAGTACTCTATGGAAAATCGCGTGAAAGCGATAAATTTCGCTTTAAAATTTTTCTTGGCTCTCGTGACTTCCTGCACTGCCCAACAAAATCGGACTAGCCTTAACCTTCCTACTTAATTCAATCTTGAATAAAAGGTGCGTGAAATCGGGCTTCCGCTGCTTTAAAGGATAGAAACTCAGAGGCGTGTTAAAATTGACATTCCCTTTCTTTTTAGTCATGCAACTGAGATCGCTGATATCATTCCATGACGACTGTTCGATTGATAGCTTTTACATGGCATAGCATGCATACATAAGTTTGTTATTCCTTGGGCCAGGAGTCAAACCGCAAATATATAGGTGAGGCTTTCGTTGCCCAATGCACATGAAAGGAATTTTCGTTCTTGCGCAGTAAGGGTTACTCTTTTTTGAGCTTTGTAACAGATTTGGCTGCAAATCAAAGACTTGTAATTAAGAATTGAGCAAAGATTTAAGTCCGTTCTAAAATTGGATGTTTTTCCGGCTAATATTAAAATTACTATACGCAGTACTCGATAACAACAGATATTAATGTTTACATTTTAAAAGACATTTTAATAAACAAACAAATGATCAGCATTGCTAAAAGCCTACTTGAAATGTTGGGAATTTTTCCTTTTGCGTGAGCATATGTTCGGTCACAGAAGTTTCATTTCTTTGAGGTTACACCACCTAACAAAGGATGTCAACCATATCACGATTGGCAGCCTTTTGACTTCCATAACCTATGTACACTAGCTACTGCAAAATTTTACCACACCAAAAGGAACTGGGAAACTAAACTTAAACTTTTCTTATCAAGGTAAGGAGTGGTAATAATACATATATAGCTTCAACATCCAAAAGAAGAATATTAGAATTATAGAATTCCACTCTGGTCCACCCAGATTAAGACGAGAAAAGTATAATTAGAGTGTAAGCAGTTAAGAGGCTTTTCCAAATTTACTTGCGTGGAGAAGAAATACCATGTAGTCTGTGGCCTACAAAAAATGCTGATCGATCAGCAAAAAAAAAAAATGATCCTGCAGCTTACCTCCAACATACATCCTTGCCAGGATATAAGCATTGAAATTACAGTTTTTAGGATTTAAACTGGCCAAAGAACTTTTAAGAATTTTACCTCTTCTGTTGATGACTTTCATGGAAGCGTCATAAGAAACTCTTCATTCAGTCCACTCAGGTCTATTAAGAATCTAGAAAAAACAATTGTGACATTTCAGCTAATTTTCCCAGTGTAAGATAGAAAAAGTATCAAATGCTGACACTGGATGTGAACTCTTTAAATAAATTGAACAGTTGCATAGTAGATCATTAATAAAAACTTGAACATCTTGTTAAAGTTTACCAATGCTGTAGAGGATTCAGGACCTCACCTGCGGTCATTATACCCCAAAGAAATCCCAGTGCATGTGAATGACACCAAGTTACATCTACTAAATCTTCTACAGGATATCCTCCTTTTACAGGACATCAAAAAAAAAAAAACTATATTCCACTGTAGCCTGTTAAAAATTTATGACAAGAAAGAAACTTTTGCTCAACAACTACTTTCCCAATCAGTTGCACTGACCTCAGTGCAGGGAGTGATAACATTTCTCATTGTTTGCAGAGAGATTATCATTGTACAAACTTAGGAAAACAAAATCATTTTGTTGTGAACCAAGGGACTCGAATTGAAACTAGTTTGTTTAAAAAAAAAAAAGGCAGAGCATCAAACCATCGACACCAAGACTTTTCAAATATTTTCAGAAATATTCTGAGTTGTGTATTATAATGTGCATGACACTTTTTCTTTCAAATGACCATGGTCTTGAATGATAAGGATTGTAGCTAACTAATTAAACTCCTGGCTGAAATTTCAAGCAAGGCAGTGCCAAGATGGCATTCAATAATGAATGGTTGTAAGTGTGTAACCTTAGAAGTGTCTGTTGTCCTTCAAGCAATTGCTGGCCAAAAATTCAGCTAGCAGTTGCCAATTTTTCATCCCTCAAATTTCATTAGTAGACAGAGTTTAGCAGCAACCCTGAATGATTCCAGGTTGGAATTTCCAGGCAGCAATAGTAATAAAGATAACTGAATGAAATAAAACAATGTTAACATTATTTCGTGATTTTTGCTTCACCAGTGCCAAGGTTGCCAATCATGTGTTCCGAAATGTATTGGAGAGAAGGGTGAAAGGGTAAGTTCCTTATCAGTTTGTTTCATTTCTCCAAAAACATAATAATTCAATTAAATTATTAAGTAACTTGATTAAGAATTGGCAGCACTTTTTGGTAATGGATTTGATTGTACCTTTAGTGGCTAATTGGTATATCATGGAATCCAAAAATCAAGATATTGATGAAGTAGCAATAATAATTTAAGACAAACCCATCAAAGCCTAATTGATTATATCTATATGCCCCCATCTCTCCAAAACAAAAACAGTAGTAAGCAAGTATAGCTACCAGAAATTAAAACTGCCCTTAATTTTTCTCTGAAAAAAAAATTTAAATCACTAGAAAATTAATCAAATTAATTAATCCGATCAAAAGATAAATTGAAAATTCAATTATACAATAGACAAAATAATATCTAACACCCACTCAAAATGAAAACCAAGGTCCAGTGTATAAAAAACGTTAGCATATATATCATGTCTCTGGTTGAATGTAAAATGCCCCAATCCTGTTTCTCACTATAGGGAGAGAGAGGAAGGGCAGGATTAACTGGCCCACCTGGTCTGCCGGTGAGTAAAGTTTGACTGTTGCAATGCGGATCCAGACCTGGAGATAAGTGGGTGGGCCCATTTTCATTTGTGTGTGCTTCACCTGCTAGCTTTTCTTCTCACTGCGTTTTATTTTTTTTGCCCAAAATAAGGGGGAGGGGGGCCCAGGTCCCTTGTGCCCCACCCCTAGATCTGCCACTGTGTTGTTATCTATGGGATGATTTTGAATAAGAAAATTTCCCCTTCTCAAATTAATTCTTTCACAGGCATCTCTCTAATCCTTTCCAAAACTTTTACATCAATCTCTGAGGTGCATCAAAACAAGGCAAAACCTGGATGGAATTTCAAATCCTTAGGACTTTCACTACCAAGGATATTTTGCATAAAGCATTCTATAGCATTCTGATTGAGTCTTCCTCTATCCTGTGGGTTGGAAATCAGATAGATTTTTCTTTCTTGATGGACAATCACATGTATGAAACACCCCTTAAGTTTGCAACTTTACACCATCACTACTCTCACGATCACAGAAAAACAACCTAAATCAAGAATGTCAAAAACAGATCACCTAAAATATCGTTTTTCTCTTGACTTCGCAAACAACGATTCAAGAGCATCTTGAAACAAGTGTTTCAAATTTTCAAAAGCTCTGAACAACTTCACCTTCAGAGCTACACGGACCATGAATTCACCTGAGTCCGTAAAATCGGGCAACAAAACAAAATCGGGCAACAATTAAAACGTGAGGAGCTTACAAAAAATAACTCTGGAGAAAAATTCGATTAATGGTACTCACCCTTGTCTAATTTGTAGGGTTTTCAAGGACCAGAAGGTCAACCCGGTCCCAGAGGTAATAAGGTAAGTTTTACACAAAGCTATCAAAAAGGTTCTAAGTAAACATAGAGCATTTGAAATGGAAACGATTGTCAACTGTAACAAAATAAAGGTAGTGGAATGGAATCCAATCCAATGCAACCGGCCGATCAAATCCATTTTATGGACAGCCGAAATACCGCTGGCTGTGATGCACAACTTACCTGCCATATTTTTCTAACCAAGGCTTGGTTACCGAGGCTTAGAGTTTTTTATGATTAGCATAACTCAACTGACTTCGAATGCATGTAAGTTAAATCGCCCTTAATTTTGCCTGTATTGTTTTAGTTTCAGCTGAAAATTAAGCAAATAACGCTCCAAATTAAAGATAGTTGTCGTTTGTCGCAATTTTATGGCAAATTTCCAGTTATTTTATTAGTTGCAAGAAGTTGTTTCTGTCATGTCGCCACTTTCGATCGGCCTTTAAGTGTCTTACTTGCAGGACCAGCTGATCCATGCCTTTGATTTCAGACTATTTTGCACTTTTTGAGTTTAATAAGGCGTCCACCAACTTTTTCGTTGCCTTCGCCACCATACTAGCTGTTTCTTTGATGACATATCAGTGACAATGGTTGAAGTTTCAATTATCTGCTATGTAATTTCGATTAGAAAGCTAGTTTCTGTTTCAATACCATTGTTTAATTCTGCTTTATGGTCTTTTTGTAGCTACTGGTGCCTCAATTAATTGGAACTTTTCAATTAACGCTTGGAATTTTATTTTTTATGAACTTGATTTCTTGCTAACCCTGTAAACCTTTCATACCATATAGTCCATTTTACAGTTGTGTGCTTGGTTGCCAAGCCTTTGAACGGGAGCGAGGCTAAGGATGACCTTGTTATGATACAAACCTTGCTGCCTTTCAAATGTAAATCACTTTGTTATCATGCTAATTAGATACAGGTCTCTATCACAACAAGGTCATCTTTAGCCTCACTCTGAATCAAAGGCTTGGCAACTAATTACACAACTGTAAAATGGCCTATTCTCGACATGCATATTCTTCACACTGATCTTTTGACATGTCCTATCATACTGGCAAAGAGAATTTTCAAAAAGTAAAAGTTAATCCAATAGGGAATCATTTTCCTTTTTTGCATGCCCTTGGTGTTCGATACAGATGTGGTAGCATAGGAGAAATCAACTACTAGTCAATCTAACCTTCCCAATAGATTGAGGACATGAATTTCTTTTCTTAATCAGGATTGCACCCAGATACAAGCTTACTGTTCAACTTGCATTGTAACATTTACGATCTTAAATTTAGGGGGACAAAGGTGAAGCAGGTCCAAATGGTGAAAGAGGACCAAGAGTAAGTACAGATCATAAGGATAAACATCATCATAATAATAGTTGTCACAATTTTTTATATAGTGCTTATTGCAAGCCTCTAAGCACATTACAATGGGTAAGAGAGAGAAACAAATTTTGAATCAACATAAAGTGCTTGAAAATCCCTACTAGCTTAAGGCAGACCATTTGGCTATTTACAGAGTGCAGCCAAGGAGTTGAACTCGCAGGGTAACCAAGAACAAATGCAGTGAGTGGCAATGTGGAGGACACACCAACCACTGGGCCATGCCATCTCGAGCTCCACATAATTTGTTTCGTGATATCAACCCTTTAATTCCTTAGATGAAAATTTTAATTCTCAACAATTTCTGTTATACATCACTCACGAGTTTTTCCCAAGGTGATATTCATCTTCCTTTAATTACCTTTCTTCTTAAAAAAAAATTCCTACTAATATTTCAGAGAGAAATTTAATTCTGGTCACAGTCGTGACTGTTAAGCTACCAAGAGCAACAGAGTAAACATGTTTCAATTTTCCTCTTTGTCCAATAGGGACGAGTTGGTCCGCCAGGTTTTCCAGGAGCAAATGGAAATCCAGTAAGTTCAGTCAAACCTCTAAGAATTCTTACTGGGAATGTTAAACCTAAAATGCATAGCTTAGCTGTAGTTAGGACTTACTTGTGACTGTTTACTGTCCACTGCCTGCTGTAGTTGTGACTCTAAAAGTCATCACAAATAATCAAATGCAAGGAAGAAGTTTTGAAAGTGTTTAGGGCCACAGAAGGTTATAGATGACAATCTTAACAGTGCTGGTCACCATTACTCACCATCATTTTATTGATATACATGAGGAAAAAAGAGAATCAGTATTTATATAGTATCAGTGAAAAAAAAGGAAGAGGTGAAAGAGACAGAGCCTTATCCCAAATATGTATAAGATTCATCACAAGTAGAAAAGCCAAATAGCAAACAGAGAACTGTTAAAGTTTTAAATCCCAAGTAAGACCCAAGGACTGCCATAAGATTTATCAGACTGTAACACAGGTATGTCTTAAGTTTAACTTTGACTCAATGAAATAAAGCCACATTTAATGGTCATTCAATTAATATTTTGTTTATTTATAGGGTATACCTGGTGAAGATGGTCCTCGTGGTATGATGGGGGACCCAGGCTGTAATGGAACAAAGGTAAGTAGTGCACAATAACGGGAATGTGAAATGCCTTAAGCAGACAGGTTTGTATGCACACTTGGAACAGCCACCCATACTGTTAGCAGTCAACTGCATACAGTCTAAAGTTGGAATTAAATTATTAGAGGTTGTACAGTTTGTCTATTTCTTGCTTTGACAAAGTAGTAGCCTGGGCTTAAGCTTATACAGTTTTAGAAGGACATATATCCTTGAGGTATTTAGACTGAAAATGATGTCAGTTTTTTTCTTTAAAAATAAAGAGAAAAATGAAGTTGCATGTGAATGAGCTTTCAACTGAAAGTGATTTTTCCCTTAGACTTTTGATTTTCTTTTATTTCCAATTCCATTTGGCAACAGGGTGAGCGAGGTGTCCCAGGAAACCCAGGAAACCCAGGACCCAAAGGAAATAAGGTACATATCAGTATATTTTAATTTTCCACTCTCAAGATCTTGGTATAAATTCTTCTTAATAACCATCTGTTATACATTTCTAATGATTCAAGCTCCAAGAATAAAGTATTAAATCAAACTGTTGTTCAATTTTTTTTCTTTCTTGCAATCACCTATCAATGTGTTGATGCTGTAAGGAAAATCTCATGTTTCAGTCACGTTCGGAATTGAAAAGGTTGAATCATAGAGGTTATAGAACACTTTCATAAATGGCTGCTGGATTGATATTCTTTTTTTTAAATTTAAATTAGCCTTTCTGGCCTCGTTCTCCAGTACAAAATTCAAAAGAATACATTATCTCAAGCAAGGCCAGAAAGGCTAATTTAAATTTAAACGAAAGGGGTAAGGTAACGAATCTGATCCAACCGACGCGTCAGCCAACGTGTCGGTCGGCCGACTGTCGACCGACGCGTTGGCAGCGGGTTTCCCAGTGGAAAAATAGGCTGCGTCGGCGGTGCGTTGGTGACTTTCTCTCATTTATTTATACCTTGAGAAGATGGATTAAGCCAAATTTTCCCGTTGTCTTCTATCATCTGGATTAAGTATAGGATAAGTAATTTTCCTTGCACTATAAACGTAACGAGTACGTTCGTTGACGCCATTTTATGTCGTATTTTCTCAACCCAGACACTGAATTTCATTACTCAGTCTATTCAGACTGGGCACTAATCAGGTTTTAATGAGTTATGATATAACCATTTGGGGCTGAACTCCGTATTGTCAACAACGTCACTTACGAGAGCACACTAGAGAGGCTGGGCGATCCCAAAATGTCCGTTAAGACCATTGAGGACGAGTGCCGAAAACAGCTAGGTGGCCTTCTGCCTATGGTCAAATGCTTACAACACAACAAGATTTACTAATATTCCAGAAAGACGAAACTCGTTATAAACCCACCCTCAAAAGCTTGCAAATACCACCGAGAGAGACTAGAAACTAGTATTGTATGGAGAGAGGTACTAAGTCCTAGTATCGTAAAAAAATGGCATCGCATGCCTTTCGTTTTGTGTCCTGACTGCTAACTATTTTTCTGATTAATTCCATTCTTCACATGCAAAGTAATTAGCCGTATCATCACAGGTTTACAATTGTTTGTTTTCCTTTGTCGGTAATGCGTTTGGTATTGTGTCGGCCGATGCGTCGGTGGTGTGTCGGCCGACGCGTTGGTCAACATGTTGGCCGACGCGTCGGTTGAATCAGATTCGTTACCTTCTCCAAACAAAAGAATATTAATCCGGCAGCCATTTATGAAAGTGGTCTATAGAATAGTACTGCTATAATGTAGAAATGGAAATATAAACCTCCTAAAAGACATTTTTTGGTAAAGACTTGGATCAAACCATACCTCATCAACAATTTTTTCAACAAGTTCAGGTGGTTAGTACAATAGGCCATTTTACAATTTGGATGCATCAACAAACAGTTTCTTTCGAAACTATCAGCCTTTATTCA
>NC_142525.1:29825716-29853216 GCF_964205215.1 Stylophora pistillata
ACGGTGGCCAATTTACCATTTCAACTATGTTGATATATCAAAAATTATTTCGTTACTTCCACCGATGCAGCCCCAAACAGTTTCTTTTGAAACTATCAGCCTTTATTCATTTGAATTCTAATAAAACTAAGCTGATACTTATTGGCACAAAACAACAACTGGCCAAAGTAAAAACTACGCACCTCAGTGTAGGAAACGACCAGATTACACCAAGTAAAGTAGTTAAGAACTTAGGGGTGTGGCTAGACCCATCACTAACAATGAACACTCGTATAAATAAAACCTGTAGTACAGCTTTTCATCATCATATAATTTACGTAGAATAAGGAAATATTTAACACAAGAATCAATTGAAATTTTAATTCATGCATTAATTTATAGTCGTATCGACTACTGCAGTAGTTATATTTTGGGCTGCCAGGCTATCAAATCAATAAGTTATAAAGAGTGCAAAATGCAGCGGCAAGGTTGATGTTCATGGTTAGTAAATATTGTCACATTACTCCATTACTTTTTAAACTTCACTGGCTGCCTATTCGTCAACGTATTTTATTTAAGATCCTTCTGATCATGTCTAAGGCTGTTTATGGGCTTGCGCCTAATTATATATTAGAATTAATTAAGTTAAAGACCCCTGGAAGGTACAGATTACGATCTTGTAATGATGATATATTACTGGAATTACCAAAAGGGAAGATGTACTACACACTCGGGGACCGATCTTTTCAAACAGCCACACCAAAACTTTGGAATGTTGTTCGATATTATATTAGAAATTCAAAATTGTTGAATCCTTTAAAAAAAAATTTAAAGACCTATTTATTTAAAGAAGCTTTTAGTTGTTAAATATTGAATTACATTAGATTAGATTATATATAGTTTTGTACTTAAATTACACTATTGTACATTTTTAGATATTTTATTGACATATATTTAGCATATATATTATTTTATTTTTGGAATTTTTTTCTTTTCTCTGTGTGGTTTTTTTTTCACTGAGATTTTTGTAACATTTTAGTTTCTACACTAATGAAAATGTATATTGATATTAGTGCAATATAAGTCAATAATTATTAAGTTAATAATTATTAATTTTTCTTTTGTTCAATTTCTGCGTTGAGGGAAGAGGCTTTTTTTAATTTGAGCGCATTGAAAGACAAAACTGCTATATCTTAACCTTTGATTAATGGGAAGCCCTATTTCCCTAGGTCATTGCAACCCTGTTGGTTCCCTATACAGTCCACAACTAGTGGTCATGAAAAGACTCTTCCATAAGATTTCTAACCATTTTACATCTTTATCAGAAAACTATAATGTAACAGAAGAAGAATTATGTAGGTTTGTAATCGAGACTGATTATAATCCATCCCTTTTATCCTTAGGTTGCATTTCAGAAGACGTTACAGTTGTCATATGTGGATAAACTACTGAATGACATCCAGCTGGAGTTTAGGGACAAATACAAAGATGATCTTGAGGCAGGTGTTATGAGAAATTATGAGTTTAATGAAGATTTCAACAGATTGCTCAAGGAAGCAGAATTAAGAAGCAAGTTAGAGGCACAAGCCCCTGCAAAAATGAGAACCTTTGAAGAATCAAAGAAGTCACAGAAGACGGTGGCTTCACTCAAGATTGATAAGAATGAGAAGAATAAAGAAAGTGGCAAATCTGGAAAGAAAGGTGGCGCTAAGAACAAAAAGGCGGAACATGTGGAAGAAGGTAAGATCATGTTTCCTTAATTTCTGTATTTTCACAATTTTGACAGCATACCAGTACATACAACCTCTCAGTGGTTGTATAGGACTCTCCCTGATACCAAAACAATCTCAGTTGATCCCATACACAGGTCACCACATTTCCCAGGTAAATGAGACCTTTAATTCCTAGAAGTAATTTACACATAACCTCACCTTATAATATCCATACATTATTCAGCAAATACCTTAACAGTATGTATAACTTAAATCATAGACTATGTTTCAAATAATTTTTGTTAATAACATTGTAAACTGATTCCAACAGTTGATTCAAAGCCATCCAATGGAAAGAAACCCTCAGCTGAAAGCAAAAATGATCCCACAAGTGAGGAAATGATCAGATTGAATCGTGAAAAATTCATTAAGAAGATGACAAAGGGTCCAGCAGTCAGGTTTGTTTATTTCTGCTGACTTGGTTTGGTACAAACGTTTTCATAGTTGTAAAAACAGTCTGTATGGTGCTTTTGGTTTCAAAATCTCTAGTTTGCATTCGGTACATTCCACCAGTAAACAGAGTCCCTCAAAGTTTAGCTGTTCTTTGTGTTTGCTTTGTGAATACTTAAGCTAGAAGTCAGGTTGTTGATGGTGTAAAGACAAAGTTGTAGTAATAAGTTGTAGTTTTCTAATCAGGTTTTGTCCTGACTCTTAAGAGCTATTCACAGTAGAAAGAATGAGTCAGATCTTAAGGTTAGAGGGACAAGTACATAAGCTTTGCTACTGTTTACAGCAAGAGCTCACCAACAGTAGCAGCCAAGAAAGAGCGCAAAAAGGAAGCCAGAAGGTGGGACAATGCAGGAACTACGCAGGAAGGAAAGACCTTGGACTACAGTAACAGTAATGGTACCCAAACTAATGGAAATGATGAAGAAGAAGACCTTGATAGTCTGGTTAGATAATGAGAAATACTATTTGGATGTTTTGTTTGATCATTTCTCTCTATGCACTTATTTTCTGCTAACTTAGCACAAGGTATTTTTCTATCCTAACTGAAAGATTGTCCAGGAAATGAACAATTACATCAGCAAAAATGAAACATCTAAATCAAGGTTTGTCTGCATTTGGCCAAGCTGTGAGTGCACTGGGCAACTCTTGATCCCTGGTCAGGATTGAGCTCAAGCTTGATAACTTGTGTTGTATTCCTAGGCCACACAATTTCCTTCACGATACCTCTTTCTCTGAAGAGTGTAAAAAAGTACTGGCAAAGTGGGAGGTAACCCTGTAGAGGAGTGGCAACTGGTCCAGGTGGGGTGGGGTGGGGTGGGTGGGGGTGGCAATACCCTCAGTTACCCTCTAGCACTTAAGTTGAGTAAACCTCTTTTCACTGTTTCTCACAGCGACCCATGGTTGGAACAATGCAGGGCGAGATAAAACCAATGGAATATGAGTCTGAGTCAGAAGATGAAGAGGAAGTAGTCAGCAAGCCTGCTGAAGAAAGGTGTGCAAAAAGTATTGCCCTTTGCCTTAACATTTCAATGCATAATTTGATATTTGCTTTATTTTATATCAAAACTACCCATCTTATGAAACTTGATGTAGTTTTACTGGTGTTCAAGACCTTTCATTATAACACGAAAAAAAATTTGAGAGTTGCCACTTTTTGTTTGTTTTGTGCTTCAATACTTTATCCCTTCAATAAAGGGTTAGAGTTTAAAAAAAAAAAATGATTACTTTTGAGTTTAGGTATTTCATATGCAAACAGCAGTGGCAATGTACTCCATGGCACCATGTTTCATTAATCTTACTTAGAAAATTGTTTTCCTTTTTATTGCTCTACCTACCAATGTTACTCCTCTAACACCTTCAAACAAAAACACTTTTTTCAATACTATTCCAGCTATTAATCACAATTTCAGGGTTGTCTCATCTGTGATAATTTATTAATTTCTGTTACAGCAGGTCCTCTGGTCTTGGTGGGGGACTCTTCTCTTTCTTCAAAGGCTTGGCCGGACAGAAGACACTCTCTCTTGAGGACATCAATCCTGTGTTGGATAAGATGAAAGAGCATCTAATTGGTAATGAGTTTTTATCAATACCCTGGTTTGCTGAAGTCCAAAATGAAGGAGTATGCCATGTTTTCTTTGAGGTAGTCTTACCATGCACATGTATGTGGTATTGAAATAATTTGGATATATCAACAAAGTTGAAGGGGTAAATTGGCCACTGTAACAGTTACAAAAGCTGACGTTTCGAGCGTTAGCCCTTCGTTGGAGCGAATAGAGGAATTGTGGGTTGTGTGTGCTTTTAAAGGCAGAGAATGGAGCTATGTTATTGGTGGGAACATGGCAACGAGAAAAACAAGAATAAATTAGTGGAATGAAAAACGTTCGTTGATCCCTGTGGGATTTAGACTGCCGGGATGAACGAACGCTTTTCATTCCACTAATTTATTCTTGTTTTTCTAGTTGCCATGTTCCCACCAATAACGTAGCTCCATTCTCTGCCTTTAAAAGCACACACAACCCACAATTCCTCTATTCGCTCCGACGAAGGGCTAACGCTCGAAACGTCAGCTTTTGTAATTGTTACGGTGGCCAATTTACCACTTCAACTTTGTTGATATATCCAAATTATTTCGTTACTCCCACCAACGCAGCCCCAAACAGTTTCTTTCAAAACTATCAGCCCTTATTCATATGTGGTATTGAGGCAATCAACATTAGCATTAACTCTTTACACCCTAACATCAGTATGCATATTCTGCATACTGTTCTTTATACATTTCCTAAGGTGCTGACGAGGAGAATTTGTTTAACAATCAAGAGCTTCTTTATTTAGTGGTCATTTCCTTTATTCTCCTGATCTTAATGTGTGATTCAGGGGGATATAATCAGGGAGGAAATTAGATGCTAGTCACTCTTAGTCATCAAGGGTTAAAATTACATCTGTTTGTCTTGCTTTGGTGCTCACAGCAAAGAATGTTGCAGCTGATATTTCTGAGAAGTTATGTGATTCAGTGGCTACCAAACTGGAGGGCAAAGTGTTGGGAACATTCAGTGGTAAGAGCATGTATTGATAACAATCACGCAAGGTTTTCTACGAGACAAAATGTAGGTTAAGCTTTACAAGTCAAGGGGCTTCATAATAAGTTTCCTTCAATTGTTTGTAAACTGCTGATGCAGTCTGGCCAAAGTCCCCCGAAAAGTGTTGTGATGGGCATTTGATCATATCCACATGTTAATTTGGGCAATATAAATATTAAATTATTATTATTATTATTATTATTATTATTAAGGAACCCCTCCCCCCCCCTTCCCAGCATTTGTTAGTGCTTATCAGCTTTCTTTTAATACTTCAACAGTACCTAAATATTTAAAGACAATATTGATTATTTTAAGCGCCCAGCTTGTCGTTAGGAAAAGTTAAAATGTGCCCAGCCTGGTATAAAGACTAAGATGAAATTTCTGTCCGCTGAAGTGTAGAAAAGTTTTACCTAAGTTCACATGTTTGTTTACTTATCATTTACACTCTCTCTTGAAAGGTGTAACATCAACAGTGAAAGCAAGCTTGGAAGAATCTTTGGTCCAGATTTTGTCGCCGCGAAGAAGAATTGACATCTTGCGTGATGCAATGGATGCTAAGAAACGTGGCAAGCCGTTTTCTATTACCTTCTGTGGTGTAAATGGTGTTGGAAAATCAACCAATTTGGCCAAGGTTAGTAACGGTGCACACTTTAAAGGAACACGTACATTTCTTTTGTTTTTGTCAATTGATTGGAAAAGACTTGAAATCTAACGTGGCATTATTTTTTATGTGCTACAAGTAAAGAAATTGCAAAACAGAAGCTTGAAAAAAATTAAGACTTCGACTGGTTTCTACCCGCTAAATGCAACCTTCTTTCTCTTTGTAATTTTGTGTTTTCAGATCTGCTTTTGGCTGCTTGACAATGGTTTCCGTGTCATGATTGCCGCATGTGACACGTTCCGTGCTGGTGCTGTGGAGCAGCTCAGGACTCATGTACGACACCTTAACGCTCTCCATCCCCCAGCTGGTGGCAGTGGACCTCCATCTGTCTTACTGTATGAGAAAGGCTACGGTAAAGATGCAGCTTCTATTGCCATGGATGCTATCAATTTTGGTAAGCTTCACTCAACAAGTGTATCACTTTAACAAATGGTAAACACCACAGCGTACACTATTGAGTTATGGATGCACCCGGGAGGTTACTAAGCACGAAAGAAGTGTAAGAGTCGCGCGAGGCGATAGCTGAGAGCGACTCTAGCTTCTTAACAACACAACAACAAACAATTTAATATTTGTATTGCGCAAATTAACATGTGGATATGATCAAATGCGCATCACGACACTTCTCGGAGGACTTTGGCCGGACTGCATCAACAGTTTACAAACAATCGAAGGAAACCTATTTGAAGATGCCCCCTTCCCCCCAATTCCCAATAAACAGGCCAGACCACATCACGGTAATCTCGTGAGTGGGTTCTTTAACGTCCGCTGCCTAACCAAATTAACTAATTAATAGATGCAGGAGACGGGACCAACGGTTTATTCGTCCTTATCCGAAAAGACTAGAATGTCTATCCATTTCTTGTAGAAAGGTAGCGCATTCTCCTCAGTTTTTTTATGACCTTGAGTGTTGGTCCGGCCGGGACTCGAATCATCGACCTCGACCTCCCGCACAACAGTCCAGCGCTCTAGCCAATTGAGCTAACCGGGAGGCGGTTCTTGAGTGCTTAGCAAACCTCCCAAGTGCATCCATAATTCAATAGTGTACACTGTGGCGTTTACCACTTGTTTTATAACATAACATTGATACATTGTAGCAAAAGAGTTTTCTTTTATTTAACAAGTCTCACGTGACCAGAAAAAACAAGCGCGCGCGGAAAACTAGTTACTTCAGCAGTGTACGCCCATGGGCAAATGGTGGACCATGCATTGACCAATCAGAACGCGTGCTTTACTTTGGCTGTTATAATTCGAGTTCTCTCTTTGATGTGATTTTCCCTTTTGTACTGATTCACCTTGATATCTGTTTGTACTTCAGCCAGGGAACAACGCATCGACGTTGTGTTGGTTGACACGGCTGGAAGAATGCAGGACAATGAGCCTTTGATGCGAGCTTTGTCCAAAGTAAACAGCTTTTGTTCTTGTTTGTTGTCTTCCTTTGTCTTTTTTTAATTTAAATGGAAAACGAAAAAATGACAGTAAATGTAAGAAGAGTGAAGTACGGCGTGGTTTAGCCTTTTAGTACTTTTGTACAACTCTTAGAAGAAGGCTACAATTACAGTTACATAAAACGCCTCTTAGAATATTTTACTTCAATAAGTGCTGCTTGCCAGTTTGGCTACTGAGAACAATTTATATTTTACTTACGTTTTTGGGTTTTTTTTTTTTTTTTTTAAGTTGATCAAACTCAACTGTCCTGATTTGGTGCTGTTTGTCGGAGAGGCCCTGGTAGGGAATGAAGCCGTGGACCAGTTGAAGAAGTTTAACCAGGCTCTGGCAGATTTTTCAATGTCTGATAACCCACGTCTAATCGATGGTATTGTGCTCACCAAGTTTGACACCATCGATGATAAGGTATTTTAATGTGCTACAAAGAGATTTTCAATTTAAGATCTAATTGTTTCAGGATGTGAATGATTTTGGTTTTCTTTGGCCTGAGTCTGTGATTGGTCTCGAAAACTCATGGCCCCTAGCATTTTCCCGCCCTTCAGGCGGGTCGTTGCTTTTAGTATTAGTTCCAATCGGCTCCTTGTGATTTAAGCTTCCTTTCCCAGCCGCTGTCTAGGAAATGACCCCGCGCTCCTTTCCTAGCAGAAAGAAGGGTGGAAGACCGAACTCGAGTTGTCGACGACAGTCCAGACTACTCGTAATATTTTCCTTTGTTTTTATCGGCCTTTTAGGTCGTCCATGATTTTGTTTTTACGTTATTCACTCGAGATGTGGTCCAGAAAGACCTACGCGGTTTAGCACTTGTCTAATCTTTAAATTTGCTGCAACCACCTTTACTAAGCCACTAGACATTGCTCACCACCTTTGAAGTTTAATTATCGCTTCCTTTATCACTATTATCAGGTTGGTGCTGCTATCTCCATGACATACACCACTGGCCAGCCGATTGTGTTCGTGGGCACAGGACAGACTTACAGCGACTTGAAGAGCCTTAATGTAAAGGCCGTCGTCAATGCTTTGCTGAGGGCTTGAGACTTAATATCTGAGTGAAATTTTCGTCTTTTGAAGTGCAACATCTTCCTTGGTTTTAAACGGACAATCATACTGAGATTTGAAAAACAGGTGTAACAAGTTTTTAGGACGAATCGAACATTGACATGTATCCTAGGGTAATTGTTTTTCCTTTTTCCCCTTCTTGGTTCCGAAAATCTTCCAGTGCGTAGCCAGAGGGGGAATAACCACAACTGTTAAAGAGAAAAATTGATAAGAACCAAGGAAAAATGTTGTTCCAAGCTTCTTTTATTCCTCAAAGATAAAATACAACTATGATATAACAATAAAATTAAAATTATAAGTCAGTGTTAGTGTCTTTGGCAACTCTATTAACAGTTACTTTAAATTTGGACCATCACCAGCAGTAAAAGCAAAGATGGTCGCATCCACTCGAATAGCCCATTTCCGAATTACCCTTGGCCTCATTTTCAAAACGAGGCCTGGTGCTCAACCATTCTTGTGAAAATGAGTTTAATTTGCATGTGAATGAAAACTTATTATCATATGACAGGATGAGCACCAGGACTCGTTTTGAAAATGAGGCCAAGGGTAATTCGGAAATGGGCTATTTGATTATCATGATGACGTCTGCTAAGGTTGTCGAAACGTCCGAGTCGCTTCTTCCGATAACAGTCTCTGTCAGGATAATTCTCTCTTGGACAATCGGTCTACACGATTATTTCTAATTTGGTTACTATCAACGCAGCTCAGAGGAGAAAATGCTATAACTACAGTTTTCACTACAAATTTTTGCTTGTATCTTTGTACACTAGTCTGAAGACAAAATTCAAGAACTATTGCCTGATTATACTGTTGTCGATACTTTTAAAGTTAATTACGCATTTTGTCGCGTTAGCTTATCTTGACTGTTTGTCAAGTAAGACTTGGAAAAATGCAGTCTGTGTATCTATATTCAATTAAAAACGATTAAAAATGTACCAGAAATCAAAGAAGACTTACAAGCCTAAGGTAAGAGGTTTGGTTAAGATACCCTCCTGGAAAAGACGTCCAATATGGAAATATTTATATCACCTTTCTGCCGCTGCCCAGTAGTCTACATGACAGCATCTACAGGCTTGAGGTTTCTCGAAAGTTTGTAAAACTGCAAAGGGAGATACACTATTTTGATGCTAAATTATTTTCGACATTTTCGGCATTTTAGATAAAGCCGTACTATCTATGAGCGTTGTTTGGGTGTTGAAGATTGTGGTCTAGCTCTTTCAATGCTTATTTGTCATCTATCTCCGAATAGTTGACAGTTTTGGGCTGTATCACGGTCATCGGTGCCACATCTATCTTCCTACAAGCTTTTTTACTAGCGGTATTGTGTGCACTTATCGTGTACAGCTGTAAGGACATTGCCAGCTCCAGACACCGCATTAACGTCATGAAAACGAACCAAGGCCGCGGCGAAATGAATTGCGCATGGGCTAAAGCGCCGTTGCCGATGACCGCAGCGTAAAGATGCATGACGTCGATACTAAAGCCGCATACGCTGGCTGTTACGCAACGTTTGAAAACAGAAAATGTCTGCGTTGCTCTGTTGAGAGTCTTCGACGAACCTTCTCGCACAGTGCGAAGCTTTTTCCAAATCAGGAAGGAAATGTATGAGAAAAAGAAGGCCAAGGTTGATATATATAGGAGTGTGTTTATTATCTGGCAAGTTAGTAGTAAGCCTCTGTAAGCGGGAATAAAAGTGACAATCACTTTGGCTGTAAACACGAAGATGTAGTAGGGCATAGTTACAAAGGCTACGTTTCTTGTCGTATACCAGGTTTGGAATCTCGCTAAATCTCACTAAAGCATTTCGCAACACAAGGAAAATCGTATATGTGAACGATCCTTCGCAGTAAAGCACTATTTGAGCAATAGTGAAAATCAGACCTGAAAAAAATTTCAGGCCTGTACGGGATTCGAACCACTGAGGTCAGTGGTTCGAATCCCGTACAGGCCTGAAATTTTTTTCAGGTCTGATTTTCACTATTGCTCAAATAGTGCTTTACTGCGAAGGATCGTTCACATATACGTCTCATAACCGCAGTTCATACATATGTTTCATATGTTTGTTGTTGTTTGACAAGGAAAATCAGCAGAAATGCTGTAATCAAACAAGGCTGTCCAATTTCCTAGATAAGACTCATCACCTTCGCTGAAACAAGCCTCTTTGAGAGGTACGCGTCAATACACAGAAAGAGACATCTTGTTGAACCGAAAAGGAAGATTTGAGTCAGCACCACTATCGACACTTTCTTTTGTCGAGCTCCTCCATCCCTTTTAATGATTTTTACCAGCGTCACAAACGCTAGTAAACTGATGGCGCCGAATAAAAGCTCCGAGTCCGTACTGGTGAAATCCCTAACTCTCCAAGTTTCCACAGCCCTTTCCCACTCTGGCTGAGTTTCGGTCGTTGGTTCAGCTGATGGTTCGGCCTCGGCCCAACCGCGGTACTTTCCTTTAGGAGTGGTTTCGGTCTTAGCCGTTGGTTTTGCAGTTTGTGGTTCTGGAGTCATATTGTTGTGAAGGGTACTGAGCGATAAATTTCCTAACCTCAATCTGTCGATTGAAGTCGTTTTCGCGGTGTAAGCCTTTTTTTTCCCTGTTAACTGTAATAACTAAGTATAGATTGGTTTCTATTCAGGGAATGAACTCTTATCAGTGTTCGCTCAGTCAAATGTTCAAGTCTGAAAACGGCTGAAACATCTTCAAAACATCTTGCCACAGTTCTGAATATCGATCAAACAAGATAAATACAGCTTTTAGTCGAAGCTGTGAAAAAACATCGTTCCCGTCAGATGCAGTTTATGAGGTAAATGGCGTAACATGCAACAAAAAAGCGTCAACAACCATCTGTCATAGCGATTGTACTAGCTCCACAAAAACAAGATTATAAATTGCTTTCCTCATTAAAAACTTAAAGCAGGGATTGTTTGGTAATATCAGACTTAGTCAATTGGGAGCCACACCAGCGGCTCACCCAGTTAAAATCAAATTGGAAAAATAGACCCTTGTTTATTTCAAAAGCTAATTGCTTTTGATTATTTATGGATGAATGAAAACGTTATTTAAGATTTGTTATGATGATGCTGTGTCGAACTCTTCTTACATACGTGGAAAAAACTTTTGAGACAACTAACCTAAATCTAAACTTTTTTTCAACAAAAGCTGATATATCCTACCGCTCCTATCCCTTTTCTCTCTATTAATAGCGTCTGATAAGAAAACAAAAACATATCTCGGTATATGATTTAGATGAAAAAGATGAAACCGCAAACATCACAAAAGGACTGAAGTGAGAGGAGGTTTTTATTTCAAAGTAAGGTGGTAATATTTGGAAGAATAAAATTATCTTTCGCCTGTTACAAATTGTGTTCAAGGTTTTGTCCGCGATCGGCATTTAGTTCGATAGACCGTTGTCCAGTTCCTTGGGCTTTCTTCAGTTTTAGATGACAAATGAGTTGCAGAGCATGAATCAATTAGCAGCTCTGTTCGCTTTGAATCCCAAGCCTGGATTTCCGCTTGCGTAACCAGTTGTAACATGCTACTGAGCGATTGTTCCTCTGCAATACAAATATTGCTGGATTTTTCTTTTTTCGTTCGTTTCCTCTTTTCACGTTGTCACTGTTATTTGTCTTTATTCTTTCCATGTTATGTTGTTCAGTTTTGTTTTTGGGATCCAAGTGGTTTTTTCGCAACACACGACTGTAATAAGTTCTTTTATTTCGTAGGAACTAACACTGATCAGGGCCTACCGCTTATATCTAGGATGAATATATTTGTTTTCGAAAGCCAGTATAAACAAAGGACTTTTATTATTTATCCTCAAAGGTTACAATCCAGGTAATTGTTAAGTAATGCTTCTTCAAAAGCAAACTAATACTAGTGAAAATATGTCATAAACAAGTATTTTAAAACCTTGTCTTAATTAACTTCGTGAAAATATTTTCAGCCACTTAGGGCCTTGTCAACATTACGCCCAATGAATTTTAAAAAAAAAATCCAATCTAATCCAGATAAATTTTTTTACTGCCCAAGTCTAGCGGGTAAGTGCTTCAACCACTAGTTTCATTGTACTTGGTTAGGACAGAAATCATTATCCATCACACAAGATGGACTGAAAATTTATCATTTTAGTGTTTTCAGATTGAAATTTATACGGGGCACATAGGTTTGATGCATTACTTGATATCTTTGTTTCACAAGTTAAACCCACCCCTAGTTTTTGTGCCCAAACGTCCTTAGTCTAGCAACACAATTACATGAGTTTATAACAAAATTAGCTTTTCCCTCTTTCTAAAACGACCATTGAGTTCATCGGTAGTAAATTTGAGCATTAGTTTTCCTGTTTCTCAGCAAGGAAAATCTTTTGCTAGTCAAACATTTTGCAATTCGACAGCGTTAACATTCTCAGGAATCTCCGCAGACACAATCGTGGTCGGTGTCATTTCACCTTTCTTTGCAACGCTCTTTGCACTGACGGCGTAAAACAGCACAACTGCCATGTAAATCTCCACAAGACGAAATATTGTTTGAAACGCCAACCACGGCCCCGCAGAAACGAAGCGCGCATCGGAAAAAACGCCATAGACGCCCGCCATTGCGTAGACTTGCATAACGCAAATCAAAGCGCCGCCCAAGACCGCTGCGAGACACGTGCGGAGAATTGCACGCGTGCGCGATCCATGACTTTCCGCTGGCTCCGTAGCCCAACGCTTGGTTGAGTCAATCAGTTTGAATTTTTTCCAGATTAAAATCGATATCATAAAGTAAAACGCCGTAAGGGAAAAACCAAATAAAATGTACAAAACCTGGCAAGCAAAGACGAGGCCTTTGAACTTAGGCACGAAAAAAATTGCAAGTTCTGCCCCAAACGCGAAGAAAAAATATGGCAGCGTTGCTAAGGCAATGTTTTTTGTGTTGTACCATTTTTGAAACCGTTGTTTGAGTATTAACGCGTTCCTTAACACTATAAACATCAGGGTGTAAGCAGTTATGATGCAAGGCTGTCCGATACCCCAAAGAACGTTGATCACATAATATGGTGCAGTTTTCCGCCAGTGATACGCATCCATGCAGAGGAACAAACTTCTCGTGACGCAAAACAGCCCCAGAAGACTCAAAACAACAATGGGTACCCTGTTTTGTTTGAGGATTCGAGCTCCTTTGAATCGCTTCCATAGGGAAAATACAATCAAGAAGAAAACGAAGGCAAATATTGCACCTAAGCCATACTGGTGAAAATCCCATATAATTCCCCATTCATCGATCGCCTTCGACCATTCTGGTAGAGGTTCAGCTATTCCTTCAGCTGTCGGAACATTATTGAAGGATTCTGGCTCTGTTTCGGCAAATGTATTATTGATTTTCTTTTCAGGCTCTGGAGTAGCACTCATCTTTTTACCTCTTCTATTTGCAAAAGGTCTTAAAAATATGGTCACTTATCATGAGTTCTCAGGAAAATTTGGAGCTTGTTTGTTTCGGAATTGTTTGCCGTTGAATTCCTAGTTGTAGGGTCCCTGTTGTATGTAATCTAAGATGAGTCACTTTACCACCGAGTGTTTGAAAGCATCCCGTTTTAAGCCAGAAGTCTTTAATATTTCCTCTTCAGCTACAGGAAGTTTGTGAAGAGTTTTCAGTCTTGATTTCAGCTCTGATGTCTGCTATATTGAATCGTCGTTGAATGAAATATATTGTGTAACTTTACCACCAGTTCAGGCTATCAAAAAGCATTCCATATTTGAGTACGATAAATATTCTTTTCTTTCAAATGAACTTGAAGTTATCTGAGTGACTTGAGGGCATCACGTACGCATTGTAGTAAAATAATACCTGTTTATTCTTTGCTAAAATATATCCCCGCCCCCAGGTCTAGTTTGTGGATCAATCCGCCATCTGCCTACTTTTTAAAATACTCGGAAAAAAATCATTAAATGTCTCAGACCAGACGTCTTCTCGCGAACTATCCCGCGGACTCAAATTGACTCTTGGATGGTGGAAGCTGAGAACGTTTAATCCAAACAAATGTTTTCCCTTTTGAGCCAGAACTCTATGAGATAAGAAAAACCACACATTAAGATAAAGATTAGCATAATAATAGATGAGCATCCCATATTTTCTTTTGAATCAGCTTTTTAAAATTCTGTTTACTTGCTGGAGAGAGTAATGCTCGCAGTGTCAGGATTTTAATTAAAACTGAGGTTTTGCTTGTTTTTCCTTTCACAGGTATATATACATAAGGCTATTGAGTTTTCCATTGATTTCGAAAATCGTTTTGACGTAACAAGAGAAATGGTTATCTACCCTCTGGCTTTGTGCTATATGGTGCCTCTAACATTACTTGCATTACTATTTAAATTGGGCTATTATCCACGAATAATGTGTTTCTATTTGAGAAAAAGAATGCTAATCTTGGAACCTTACCAAGCCATTTAAAAGCTTTAGCACACCGACTAACTACCGAGGATATTTTTCTTTACATTTTTGATGGAAAGCAGTATAATGTGATAAAGATTTGAACAACTAACCGGTGTAATTCATGGACATATTTCAAGATTTGTGAAGGTACAGAAAAAAGGGTATTAAATTACACGAATGTCGATTGTTTTATATCAAGTTTACATGAATAAGCAGTTTCTATGGCTGAGCTATTGTTAATCTGAAGACTGCAAAAACTGAAATTAATTTGAACACGGCTCTTTCGAAGCCTTATGGTGCAAACTAAGCCAACTATCAGCTTTCTTTTCCAATGTTATGACTTCAGCCGCTTTAAAAATTCAGTTGAAACGATATTTTGAAAAATCGCAGGTTTTGCAGCTGGCAAAATTAAATAACCTACCATTTTTCGAAACACTCCCGTCTTTGCAGGTTAGAAACCCTCTAGTTCTCCCTTGGATAATGTACACAATTTGAGTGAATTTCTGATAGTTGCGTCTTATTCAAATCTCCTAACACCTGCTCCACCGGTCTCAAAACAACAAGATTACTCGCATTTGATCTGCTATCATTTCACGTTGAGCTTGTGTTAAAAGTGCAGTAACTTAGCACAATTTTGGCCTCGGAATCCTTTTACATAAAGTAATTTTCACGAATATCATGAACTCGAGCATTTTTCTTTTCCTAACAGTGTAAATGAACTGGAATTCAGAATATATTAACAAAGACCTGTCTCTGATGGTCACCGCCCAGTAAGTTTGTTCCAGCTGATCTTCGTTTAGCTCAAACCAAGATTCTTCGTAGGGGCAATCTCGAAATCCTTAGATTCAAATATTGGTCAGATACTCTCGCATGCAGTGCCTAGAGTTTATACGCATTAGATTTCAAGCGCTAGCGTTCAACTGAAAATTTTGTGGAGTCTTTTAGACTGAAAAACAATTTTTGTTTTTGTTTCTGTCCTTTGTTTTCTGTTTGTTTCTTGTATTGTTTCTCTAGGGCTTTAGCGTGGGTACGATATCCTGTTGCAAGGGTTAATAAAGAGCGTTCACTTGCATTAGGAGTTCGGAGCCTGGGACGGCCCTATAGGTCTTTTACCATGACTCGGCTAAATCTATAAGTCATGTTTGAGCTTGAAAAATAGAAATGGTTCTATATAGTATAAAGATGCCATACGTCTCAAGAATAAGTCACTGACTCGCATTTGACCTTGGATCTTGAGAGAGATCTCCGCTATTCTTTAACAAGACGGAGATAGGGCGGACAAAGGCCGACGATAAAAGCGAATCATCGTGGGAAAAGTATGGTTGTAAATCTACCGGACGCTTCTTTCATCGAGAATAGATAAGATTTCTAAATTATCAAGGCATACATACTGCTAAAAGCGATGCCGGACTAAGAAAGAACTTCGTAGAAAAGACAAAGATGGAAAAACTGCCAAGTTCATGACGATCATTGCACGCATCACTTTCACTTTGAAACGATAGAGATCTATCGCAATCGTAGCTTTGACAATTTAAGAACTTCACTTTTTGTCTTGAATGTTATGGAGATTATGACACTCGCGATTAAAAGCTTGTGAACTAAAGCTTGTATTTACCAATTTCTTTGTTAAATAAGAAAACCTCGCCGATTTTTGAGTATTCAAATCGTTATTCTGAACTGAAAATTGCACTTCATGCACAATCTCAATTATGTACTATTTCAAAGGGTGTTTAACCGTGATCGCTTTGTATTGCAAGTACGATCTCTTCACTAAAACGTAGTTTTATTTCCTGCCAGTGCTTTTACTTTGTGTAAAGATTAAAGAAACAAAGTGGCTGGCATACAACGTTGTTTCCTTGAAGAATTTAGTGCCGCACTAAATTCGAATTTTCTTCTTGTACATGGTCAGACTATCGCAAATTGTGGAAGTTCATACGTAATGACGGAAGACCAAGTTTGTCTCCAGTATCGTTGCATTCAACTGGTTTTCGACTAAGAGAAAATTATGAGGATACTTAATCTCTCCATATTAATGTATTTTTCTCTTCAGGAAGACGATATGCTAACAATCATTTTTAAAACATATTCATCAATGACCTGTCGCGTTCTCTTGACAGCTATCATTTGCCAAGAAAATTATTTCATTTTGTGATGTTTGTTGAATATATTCAAAAACAAAATGTTTCATCAAACTGCGCCAATTAATGCGATTAAGATAATGAAATATCAGTTATGACACAACCGCTTTCTTGGACCTCGGTTTAAGCCCCGCCTTAAACTCGACTTGAATTGACATTTATCAATATATTTTTCTCTTCAGCGAGACGATATGCTAAAAATCAATATTAAAACAAATTTACTAGTGACCTGTCGTGTTCTCTTGACAGTTATCATTTGCCAAGAAAATTATTTTATTTTGTGATGTTTGTCGAAAATATTTGAAAACAAAATCTTTCATTAAAAAGGCACAGATAAATCGGACAAAGATAATGAAATATCAGTAATGACGCAGCCGCTTTCTTGGACCACGGTTTACGCCACGCTTAAACTTGACTCAAATTGACATCTATCGATATATTTTTCCTCCACGCTTAAACTTGACTCAAATTGACATCTATCAATATATTTTTCCTTCAGCAAGACGATATGCTGAGAGTCAAAATCAAAACATGTGTACCAGAGACCTGTCGAACTCTGTTGACAGTTATCAATCGCCAAGGAAGTTATTTTATTTTGTGATGTTTGTCGAAAACATTTAAAAACAAAATCTTTCATCAAAAAGCACCAATAAATCCGGTGAAGAAATTGAAATATCAATAATGAGAAAACCGCTTTCTTAGCCCTCACAGAGATGGCATCAATCAAGAGAAGGAAAATGAAATCCTTAAATCACACTTCTTCTTCAGTGTTCAAAATGACAAATTAGACAGGTAATTATTTTGAAGCATATTCGTAGTCAAAACATGGGGGCAAAAAAGTCCTCATCGATTTTCATTTCTTCTTCTTTTATTAACAAGGAGTTCTATTTTTACAAGTGCCGATTATACAAAAATTCCGAACTCACCTTGACATTTATTTTGCTTGGATTTCTCGATATGCACCTCGACCCCCGCTCAATCTCGAATTGATGATTCATAAAAATATCTAGCTTCGATCAGTGATCGAGGTTATTTACAGTGTTATTTCAAGTACAATTCAAACATCGAACAGACCAAAATCTGCTTGGCTAAAGTTGACTGAAAATGAGGAACTAAATTTATATTTTTCTCATTAACAATAACGGCTGTAGCTGTTTGCGTAGAGGAATCTACATAAAAACTATTTACAATGAAGTAGGAGAGTCCTTGGAACCTCATCTAAATAATTAAACTTAAAAGAAAAAAGGAAAAAGGCTGAAAAACTAGATCAATACTTTAAAAGCAACAAAATCACATCTGTTTTATATTTGACTCGCCGCAAGCAATTACATCTTTCAAATTTCCTCATCCGAACTATATCTTACGTTTGCAATTTTAATTTCGTTAAAAATATTGTTACATTAGTAAAATTCTCTTTGATTAATCTTGCACACAGTAATTGATTAACCCTCATAATGGTTGTGTTAAAAATGGTCCAATATGAAGAATCAATGTGTGTTTCGCATTTTATATTTTATTTTATTATATTTTTCTTATTTGACGTTATGATTTTCCGCATGGGCTAAATTTTAAAATACCACGTTTGTGATGCTTATATCAAAAGTAAATGAAAATCTTGGGTTCGTTTTGTTTTCGTGAGGGAGGAAACTTTCTCGAAAGCAATACTTTTAATTTGAAACAATTTTTCCCCCCTTTGCACGAGTTGCACGTTTTTCTTTCTACTTGCAATCGTAAATGGCTTCCCTTAACGCTTCATGTTCTAGTCCAACGAACGTAGCTTGTTTCTCCAGATCTTTTAAAACCTGACAATTTATTCTGTTCTCTTAAATCATTAATTTTTTTTTCATTTCAGACACGTAGTCGCTCAAGTACTGGAGTAAAATTACATTCTTTACTGTCTTGAAAGTATATTTGAGAGAAACGTTATTTTTCGAAGACTAATGGATGATGCCATATCTGAGCATTAAAATGATTTTACTTACCCCGCTATCGGCATACGCTGATTCCCTTTTTATTATGTAGTAGTAACTGACTGTCATATATAGGTGTACGAATAACCAGCGTACCCACTGTATCGACAAGGATCGAACTTATCAAAGTTTTGTCTGCCTTGCCATCTATAAGTCTTCCAAATCCGTGATAAGATGTATTCATATATTGTTAAGGTAAACTTGATAACTAAATACCAAAACTGGATGCAAAATGTTTTCCTCACAACAAGAATGCATGAGAGATAGTAATTTGTCCAACTGCGGACAAAATTTATATACCTTTGAATTTTTGTTTTTGAAGAGGCTGCATTCATGGAAGTTAACTTGTCGTTTCGAACAAAATTCACCACCAAGAATTTCCCATGAGCCGACGTTTACAAACAGTGCTTGCGCTAGCTCATTTGAGACCGGAAAAACTGGACAATATTTAGCTGATAACTGGTGAGAACTGAACTTCTGGCATCCCATATCCATCTAGTGATATTTTTATGCCAATTCGTTTTAGTCACGACATTATTATTGAAGAATTGGAACTTAAAAGAACTAATTTAAAATTGCTTCATAACATTTCTTTTCCCTGATAACTCAATGACCCGGTTTAATTGGGATACATGCGCTCAGCCTTACGGCCCAATGCTTTGGCAGTCTGGTCCATCTTTCAAGTCAGGTCTTATATCATATTGCACTAACTAGATGGTTTTGATTCGATTTAGAACACCGTGCAAACATTTTTGTACAAACTTCAGTAACTTGAGAGTATTTCAGTTTGGTGGCGGAGGATATTTATCACTTAAGAACGCCCTTAGTTTAAAAATAGGATCCTTTTGTTCCCAGCAAGTCAGAGACAAATTTGCGCTTTTGAACTGAGCTCAAAACACACTTTTTCTGCAAGTCTGCGGACGCGAAACAACAACTGCAAAGAAAGTTTGGAATTTGGACGTGAAACCTTCCAGTTATCGACGTAATCAGAAAAGAAAAGCTCGAGTACCTTGCCTGCAACAGTCCGCACCATAGTTCTTCCTCGCGGTAGATTTTCTTCAGATTTTCTACTTTGTCGTATACAGATATTTCAGTTCATGTTACAATGTGTTCTCGTTTATGTGATCACAACAGCAGCGTGCCAAGCAACGTGAGACCCAAGTTTTATGATTTTTTCAGTAGAAAAGCACAGAAATTAGCATAATTACCTGAATTACAACGTGTTGTTGTTGTTGTCAAAAAGCCTCGTCTATTGTTGATCTTTTTCTAAACCAGTTTCTATCGCATACAATTCTCGAGTCATTAGAAAAACCTTTCAGGGCTGACAATGGCGCACACTCTCCCTGATAAACTGGATTGATGAATATTAAATAAAGCTGATTGAAGAGGATCAAAGTGCAAGTGAATGCGTGGAATTGTTAGGAAACAGGATGATATTGCTTTTGTCTCGACGTTATGTTATCGTCCTATTATGGACTTCGAACTACATTACTAAAAAAATCTTTCGTGCTTTCAACCCGGCCAAAATGGCACCAATTATTCCGTTATACACCCAATTAGTTCAGAGAGGATTTACATGGCACCAATTATTCTGTTATACACTCAATTAGTTCAGAGAGGATTTATGGAGTACCACAACAAAAGGGCTTTTTTCGATTTTAACTAAATCCACATTTTAAGACGAAAACACAACGTGAACGATAATTGGTCTGAAAAAGCTGCTAAAGTATTTCAACACTATCAATTGATCATGCAAGATACAGATTGGGTTTTAAAATGTTTCACTGCACCATTAGAAAATAGGAATTATAGAATGAGTTATTTTAGAGTTAAGCCGAAGCTGTGTTTTTTTTTTTCATATTGTTTTAAACCGTAAAGTCAACAAATCATCGACAGTGGTTTAGTGTGGTCTGTATTCTCATCGACAGCGATATTCGTCATCACAGAGGTAAAAAATTTCCACAAGCGATACGACATTTTAAACGAGTGTTAGACGTTTTGAAATGCAATTGTACAGAATCATTTAATTTCGGGGCGCGCACGAAACGTAATTAATTTTAGCGTTCTTTTTGAAATTTCTGGCGATCCTCTGGGATAACAAGAAGAACATAACTCGGGGTACCTGGTCATCGAATTACTCAAGAAAGCTATACGTTCTAACTGCTATTACGAAAAAAAAAAGGCATTTACATTCTCATAAAATTTTCAGACAGTTTCTCCTAATAAATCAGTAGGTTTCGTTAACATTTCTTTCACTTAGACCAACCCTCAACACCCTAATATCAGTATGCATATTCTCCATACTGTTCTCTATACACTTCCTATGGTGCTGACGAGGAGAATTTGTTTAACAATCAAAAACTTCTTTGGTTGGTGATCATTTCCTTAATTCTCCCGACCTTCATGTGTGATTCAGGGGTGATATTGTAAGGAGAAATTAGATACTGGTCATTCGTGAGGTTAAAGAGTTAACGAGTATTTCTGTCCGTCTCCTTCAGCAACAAGGACTCAAATTAAACGATGTATAAAACTGCGTTGTGTATCGCTGTCTTCAGAAACAATGGAATGACAACAGTATTTCAAATTCATTAAATATGTTGGTAATTTAGCATTTGTATAAGTGCTACAATGCCATTAAGGACACAGCGACCAACAACCGAGAAAAAGGCTTTAAAAACATCTCAATATTTGGCCTCGAATGAAAGGACAGATACGAAATTGAATCTGTTTTTTGTTTTGTTTTTCCTTTAAGTAAAAGAATCGTTTTTGTCAGTAATGAACCTGAACAAACATGCTTTAAGTTCTTTTTCCTATTAAAAATGAAGATTTTTCCCTTAACAAGTGAAGATTTTTACCATTTACTTTGCGTGTAGCCTTAGTAGTTACACCTGCCCGAGCAATTTCCTAAAAATATATTTTAGAACGAATCGTGATGTTTGATAACTGCATACTTACAAAACAATTACCAACTATCCCGATAATAAAGCTGTCCATAAGTATGGATTGCCATTCTTTGCTTTCTTTCACAAAATCAGAAGTTGTACTTTGAATTGGACGCGCGTAACGTCGAAGATAAAAATATTGCGATCAACGAAATCAAAGCATTGCTTTTTTTTAAGAAGCCCGCGTAGCCGGGGGTCTTCTGTATGCTGTGTTTTTACTATTTATTTATTTTTACGAATATTTATACAGGGTAACCCAGTTTAGCAGATAGCTAGTTTAAATGCGGCCCTGTGAACACCCACCCATCCCACCCCAGGGGAGGACATCCACCACACAGTAAACCCACCCATCCCACCCCAGGGGAGGACATCCACCGCCAATTAATCTCGTGCGTGGGAAATTAACGTCTCCTACCCCTAACCTGCAGGAGACAGGGCCTACGGTTTATTCGTCCTTATCAGAGAAGACTAGAATATCTATCCATTTCTTGATATTTTAGAAAGGTAGCAAATTCTCCTCAGTTATTTTAAGACCACGAGTATTGGTCCGGCCAGGGCTCGAACCCTCGACCTCCTGCACAACACAATCCGGCGCTCTAACCAAGTGAGTTAACCGGGGGCTGTGAATTCTTAAGTAATGGCACAAGCACTAAAATAAAGAGTTAAAGCGGTAGCCACGCTGGCTATGCCTTGAATTGGGCCGCGAAACTTAGTTTTCTTTATAATCCATCAAGTATTTTTGCTTGGGCACTTCCTTGACGTAACTTCAAAGATTTTAAGGATATTTTTTTTAACAATGAAATTCAAGAAAACTTAAGATCGACCCTCAAAACTGATCAGGCAAGAATTTTTAGTTACAGAGTCCTAAATTCATTGAAATAACGAATAGAAATCGTATTGCGTCTTAAAACGCAAAGGTTTGTGTTGTCAGTTTCAAGAGGAAGGAAAAATTACGTCCCTTTTTGTCGTATTTTTCTGCATATGTTTTTTTTATCTCTACATATTTGAAAGTCAAACAAAATTCACTTATGAGGCATTAGAAGCATTTGAAATAAATTAATGTAGTTGAAGATAGGAAATGGAAACAAAAAACTTGTTGCTATTGTTGTAGTTTAATTTCCATTTTCTTGGATATTTCCAAGAAACGTTGGAGTTGAACAACAAAGTCTGAGCCTTCTTTAATACGCGCAAACTGAATTCCAAAACTGAAAAGGCCTTTGAGTTCGATTTCCGCGCGGAAAAGCGAAAAAATGCGTCGTTACTTTATCGATGTTTTCGTTCTTATGAACAAATGTGTGTATTGACTTAACGTCAAACAATCAAATAAACTATTTCAAATAGCCAGGGACTGGATGATTCCATTTGCCTCTCGGGGGGGGGGGGGGGGGGGGCGGTGATTATCTGCAAATTAGTTTCCACAACTGTTTCGGTAATCTATATGTAAATGATATCATGACAAATATTTGCAATTAATTAAGAACACGAACTGCATGAAACCTGCAAGATTTATCAGATTTAATGGCGCGGTAACGGAGTCAGTGAAATTGGAGCTAAACTGTGCATGAACGTCACTCATATTTTTTTGTATGTATGTGTGTATGTATGTAACGTGTGATAGGCAGAAAAAAGTCAGTCAACTACATTTCATCCCTACAGACCTGTTTCGTGGTTGCCCACTCATCAGGGGATTTTAATGGGGATTAAAAAGGGATTAAAATCCCCTGATGAGTGGGCAACCACGAAACAGGTCTGTAAGGATGAAATGTAGTTGATTGATTTTTTTTCTGCCTATCACACGTTATACTCGCTCTACCATATGTATCGAGCACTGTTTTATGGATATCCCGTTTAACCCTTCTATGTATGTATGTGTGTATGTATTTATGAATATTTATACAGAGTAGCCCAGTTTACCAGATAGCTAGTTTAATTTCACGCATTTTTTTTGTTATTTAGTTCAAATCCATTTTTACTAGTGTTTTTTCTCTGACTGCGAAAGTTTATCTCTTAGTTATTAAGAAAAATTGGCCTTCCTGTTTTTATTTCGGTATTTGCTGCTGCGCATGCGCGTTTGGCCAGGTGTAGATAACCTTTCCCCACGCACTCAAAAGGTCAGTGCAAAAAATACACAGATCAGGACTCGAACAGGAAACACATTTAGCTTTTTAGAGGCAAGATCTTAGAAGTAAGACGATTTTGCAACAGAAAAATTCTAGAAATAGCTTCAATACTCGCCGAAAGGGAGAGAGAGGGAGAGAGAGAGAGAGAGAGAGAGAGAGAGAGAGAGAGAGAGAGAGAGAGAGAGAGAGAGAGAGAGAGAGAGAGAGAGGGAAAAAATACATATATATTGTAGAGCCGTTAGTGTACAGATTTTTATGCCTTCAGAACGTTAGTTCTGTAGCTCTGAAAACTGTGAGGTTTTTATCGATTTGTACTTGTGACAGCGTGGACTTTGAGAAATTGCGATTGTTCATTTGTGGTGTTCATACTGACTTAAGCTAAGACAGTCGTAGACATAGTTCACATCAGTCATCAGTGAACGCTTTGCTGTTTTTATTCGATGTGACGTGAACTTCTTTCCCGATATACCCTTATTTTTTACTTAGAAAACACCAGTGGACGGTGTGCATGGTTTAAAAATAGCAATTTGGCGAAGGTTTGAACCTATAGGAAGGAAGTAGTCTTATTTCAACACCTTGGATATATCAACAAAGTTGAAATGGTAAATTGGCCACCGTAACGATTACAAAAGCTGAGCGTTAGCCCTTAGTCGGAGCGAATAGAGGAATAGAGGAATTGTGGGTTGTGTGTGCTTTTAAAGGCAGAAAATGGAGCTACGTTATTGTGGGAACATGGCAACGAGAAACACACGAATAAATTAGTGGAATTAAGTTAGTGGAATGAAAAGCGTTCGTTGATCCCTGTGGGATTTAGACTTACCATTTCAACTTTGTTGATATATCCAAATTATTTCGTTACCTCCACCGACGCATAATATATTTGATTATAAGAAATGATCGATGTCACTTTAAAAACTTTGCGCAGTAGTCGTCCACGAGAAAACTTCAGTGGAACAAAGTTTGACTAAGAGTTGACTAAGAGTTGACGAAACGGTTATTTACAAGGTGTTACAATCGTTAAGTGAGTGTTGACTGTATCTGAAGTAATCTTCCTGTTTGCAGCACTTTTAATTTAAATTTTTAAAATTTTGAGAGACATAACTGTGATACGCTAATAATTTATCAGGATATTTCTTTACCTCACCTTTCTTACTGAATTGTTAGCATATAAGGGAAGTTAAAAAGTGTTCTTGTTCTTACATGCACTCTGTCATATATTTCGCATTTGTCAATCGGGTCCTCACATTTCAGAATCCTCTTCAACTTCCTCTTCAAGTTCATTGTTTAATTTCTAATTGCTTTCAGAGTAAATTTCCCGCTGATTGGAAACTTATGATTCTTCCATATAAGGTAATTGTGATCGTCTCTTCAAAAACAGCTGCAGTGAACTAATGGCGATTAATGTTCCATCATAATAAAATCGTTTTAGGTTACACTTACCACCTTTAACATACTACGAAAAGGTATGTACTTTTTTCTAGCTTGCTTTCCTCCTCGGAAACATCTCGATCAAACATTTATCATGAAAATACATGAACAAAATAACGTGGTCACAAAAATAGAAATTAATAATGCATGTAGACTACAGTCTGAGCTCTTACAAATAAACTTCCAGTCATGAACCATATATAAAGATATATAAAACAGTCAGCATTCTAGTAGGGGTAGGGTTATTAGGCTCAGACATGTTTCCATAGGTTTCTTTTCACATCACGATAAATATCCTCAGAATATAAAACGGCCGAAAAGGACGCATCCTGTTTCCGACGTTTACCTGTGTTGATGGTTTTTAAGAGTAATTAATCTCTACTAGTTGTCATCTATATTTTTCTGCTACTGACATTTGTGACAACTAAGTGAATGTTAAAAAATTATGTATTCTTACAATGCACTACTAACATTCAGTTCTACTTACTTTGCAAAAGCCACTCTGAGGGGAACTACTAATGCTGCATGGCAGGTGTCGCTTCTCCTTCGCACTTACTACGCATGTCAGAATGATGGCATTTTGCACGGCAATTGTAAAACTGGGGTAAAATTCTGCCAACATGCATAACAATTTGTTTTCTTCGGGATGAAAGCGGGCAATCCCAAGCGGGCAAGATGGACCCATCAGGCCCAATCAGAACATAGTATTTGCCATATATTACACTTGGACGCTACCAGCAATATGACAACACTTGTTAATAACATCTGAAGTGTAAAACTTGCTGGATGTCATTTTCGCTACACAACGCCTTTGACTAATGTCAGCACCTTTGTCCGTGCTGGTTCATTGAAACTAGCTCTGAACTTTTGCGAAAAATATCTGAATATCCTTTGAGATAACTATATAAAATCATTAAACCGGTAAAAAGATCTAAAAATATTTTAAATATTGTAGAATCCCACTGTTTCGGCTATGAACTTAAGCCTTCACTATGGGAAAGTGATAACGAAGAATTTACAAAAAGTACGACTTACCTAGAAAAATGCAAATTTGAACATTAGTTATTACTTTTTTTTAAAGTCTTGCCCATTAGCGCTAAAGTCAAATATTCGTGTGGAAAATGAATGTCAACATCTTATTGTGCCATTAAGGTTCCATCTAAATCGCCAAGCAAAATATGACGAAAACATTTTTCTAGAAAATCTTGTCTTCCAATTTCTTACATTCAAGCTGGTCATAACTGCTGAGACGTAAAGATTAGGGTTTCGTTTCACTCTTTGAATGCATTCCTTTGATAATTAGTTGTCGCTGAGAGAGAACATAATTTAATTTTTTTAGAATTACTGAATGAAGATGGACGGATCATTGCAATTGGAATTGCTAATGATGGAGTAGGTGTATTGTTTGAAGAATTGAAAAATGCTGTTTTGAATATAGAAAAAGGAAAACACACCCGTAGGATATTTAAAATATAATCAATTATTTGTTTCTATAGATAATACCACCGACAGAATAAGCCAAGTGATATGAATTTTAATAAGCGAAAACTGTCTCATTAATCCGTTTTTCTTTCCTTTTTTGGCCTATGAAAATCAATTTCAATCAACTTAACGGCCTGCTCCCAGTTGGCTTGTTAGCTCAATTGGTACTGAGAGCGCTGCACTAGTATCGCAGAGGTCAGTGGTTCGAATCCCGTACAGGCCTGATTTTTTTCAGGTCTGATTCTCGCTATTGCATAAATAGCGCTCTCTACTGCGAGGATCGTGCATCATACGTATCTATAACCGCAGTTCAAAAAGTATGAACTTCATATATTCATCGTATTCAAAAATTCAGTTGATATTCTTTTGGAAAGACAGAGAGAGAAAGAAAGAGAGCACAGGAAAATGGTATATAGAAGTTCTTTAAAACGGTGTCATATGACGACGGTGAAGCGATGTGAAATGACTTTTTACCAGGAAAAAAAAAATAAAACCATGAAAGTACTGAAATAACCTGACTAATGACACGTATTGTATTGGCTTAGGGTCCATATTTCTTGATGAATTTCTGAGTGTCAGATGCGTGTGCTTGAAACTGTTCAAAAGGAACTCGAAAAGATAGCCTTCGATGGTGTGATAGTTTTATGCTTACGTCATTGTGTGCAAGACGTCTTGTTTCGGTAATTAAACGTGCCGGATTCTATCAGAGAACATTTGTATTCTCCCTTTTGTTGTTTTGTATTGTTTTTTAATCAAAATGACGTTTTTATTTTTTCTTTTATGTCCAGCAATAAATAGAGGAAAAAAACCGGAAGTTTTAACGTCAGAGATCAATATTTAAAGTGGCTTCTTCGTGCTTAACTACATTCAACAAGAATCGGACTTTTTCTCGTTTTTCGCAATTGACGATACGCTTTATTGCGTTTACTTTTTGATTTGAATTCTCAGGAAAAAAAAGAAAACAGACAGAGAATGATTTCCAAACAGCATCAGCGTGCTCTGTTGTATGCTGGACCTGAAGCAGAGGCCACGAAAGCCCCTCCTACGGAAAGCTTTGGAGAACCTCTTC